>NC_081849.1:10460700-10488200 GCF_963259705.1 Myotis daubentonii | reverse complement strand
GCAACTGCGGGGAGCTGGGGGTCCCCTGCCCAGGCCTGACACCTCTGCCGGAGGCCTCAGGCCTGGTCAAGGGGCCGATCCGGTGATTGGTGATTGGAGGGTGATGAGGGTCAACTCCTCTGGCCGAGGCATCAGGCCTGGGTGGGGGGCGGAGCCGGGGATTGGGGCGATATGATGGTCCCCTTGCCCAGGCCTGAAGCCTGGGTCAGAGGCGTCAGGCTTGGGCGGGGGGTGGAGCAAGCGATCAGAGGGAGATGGGGGTCCCCTGCCCAGGCATGATTCCTGGGCCAGAGGCCTCAGGCCTGGGCGGGGGCCAGAGCCAGTGAACGGGGGGAGATGGGGGTCCCCTGTCCAAGCCTGACACCTCTGGCGGAGGCGTAAGGCCTGGGCAAGGGGCAGAGCCAGCAATCGGAGAGGTCTGGGGTTCCCCTGCCCAGGCCTGACGCCTGGGCCAGAGGCATCAGGCCTGGGCTGGGGGCAGAACCAGTGATGGGGGGAAATGAGGGTCCCCTGCCCAGGCCTGACGCCTCTGTCAGAGGCGTCAGGCCTGGGCAAGGGGCCGATCCTGCGATTGGAGGGTGATGGGGCTCAACGCCTGAGGGCTCCCAGTATGTGAGAGGGGGCAGACTGGGCTGAGGGACACTCCCCCCCCCCCACACACACACCCAGTGCACGAATTTTGTGCACCGGGCCCCTAGTTTAAGTATAATCAACTAGGTAGTAAAACCCTGCTTAACTAGGAAGCTACAGCTTCACAAACTCCAGGGGCTCACCACATTGCCCCACAAAGGAGGTCATACCCCTCTCTCCACACTATAGGAAGGAAGGACTGCTTTTCAATCTCCCTGGTCCACTCGCCCAGACTGTGGGGGTAGGTGAGCACATACACAGCAGAAGCCAAGCTGGCAACCACAGAGGCCAGTCAGTCTAGCCTTGGGAAGGGATTGGATTGGATAAGAGACACAACCCTGGGAAATGTGAACAATAGATTGGTTAGGGCTTGGACCCATCAAAAGCCCATAAAAGCTTGGGAAGTTGATTGGTTAGTTTGAAGAAGTCCTTGGTCCTTCCCAAACCTGCTTAACAAAGACATTCTCTCTCTCTCTCTCCTCTCTCTCTCTCTCTCTCTCTCTCTCTCATTCACTCAGCAACATGTGCTCACCCCATATGCTCATGCATTTCATACATTTCATAGCAGCCATACGGAGCTGCCTGGGCCTGCAGCAGACCTCGCAGGCTCTAAAGGACTAGGCTGTAATATGGCACAGAATCTGCGGACAGTGGCACTGTATCTGGCCCTATGAATACAAGACTGGAGTTTCCCACAGCAGGATGGCCAGAGATGAGACACTGGGAAACTGGGGAGAGCCTGCTATTTCCACCCAAATGAATCTTATCACTCCACAGCCTCCCAAGCGTGGCTCTCTTGAAATGCTTTCCTTGAGACTCCGTAAAAGAACAGGATTTGCACTGGCAGGACACTGACTGGTTGGCACCAGGGCAGCGGGTCATTAGTCAGTGCAGCTGGTCCTGAGGAGGCCATGGCATCGCTTGCCTGGCTTTGCTGCTTTTCTGGGCCTAGCGCTGAAACACAACTGAGGCCTAGATGTTATCCCTTGGGGTTAATACTTATGGGAATGGTCATGCCAAGGCTGCATGGGAGTCACATGAGGCCATTCTTTGGCCCTTGTTCTTCCTCTAAGGGGGTCTATTGAATGTCCAGCAGCATCAGAGAGGAAAAGTCAGAGGAGAGTCCAAACCACATGATCTGCGATATGAAAGGGCAGGGGGGTCTCAACTGCATGGCCAGCTATATGAAAGCTCAGGGAGTCTAAACTCCGTGAGCAATGAGATGCTAAGGGAGGAAAGGTTACTCTGGCGGCAAGATCCCTTTTTTCCCAGTTTTGCCAGTCGCTAGGCATCCAGAGCTTTCCACCCTGGTGACTTTCTGTACCTGGCCCATCATCCTTGTTCTGATCATGTCTAACTACCTCCAGAGAAGTACTCGGGTTTATAAAAAAAAATAGCAGAAAGACCGTTCAGAAAGCCAATTCAAGGTGATGGTCCTATAACTATTCTCATATTTTGCATGCATGGGCAAAATATTCTGAAATTTCCCCAATGTCTCCACTATATCAAGCTATGATCAACTCTAAGCTCTCAGTTCTAAGTATAAGTTACTCCCAAAGGTTGGAGACTATGGGAAGTGGCCTTTATAAGATCACTAGAGGCCCAGTGCATGAAATTTGTGCATGGAAGGGGGTCCCTCAGCCCGGCCTGCACCCTCTCGCAATTCGGGACCCCTTGGGGGCAGTCGGACATCCCTCTCACAATCCAGGACTGCTGGCTCCTAGCCTACACTTGCCTTCCTGCCTGACTGATCACCCCTAACCACTCTGCCTGCCTGCCTGATGCCCCTAACTGCTTGCCTGCCTGCCTGATTAACCCTAACCACTCACCTGCCTGCCTGATCACCCCTAACTGCCTCTGCTTAGGTCCCTGCTGCCGCGGCTTCATCCAGAATGACGTCTGGGAGATCGTTCAGCTGTCCAGTCTAATTAGCATATTATGCTTTAATTATTATAGATTACTGCACTCAGTGGGGTCAATCATGAAATTGTATTGTAGTCAATACAAATAGAAACTCAAGAAGAGGGTTTGTCATTGATATTTAATGAAACAGAATTTATTGTGCTTAAATTTTACATGCATAAAAAGTTGCATTAAATTCACAGCACTGTACTATTATTGTAAGGCAAACCACTGTTGTTTTTAATTTCCAAGAAACTATTTATTGTCCTGCAAGAGAAATCCTATATAATAAAAGGCTAATATGTAAATTGTCCCCTTGATCAGGAGTTCAACTAGGAGTTCAGCTGGCAGTTCAACCGGGGGGTAGGGCCCGCTGGCCAACCACCCACAGCCCTTCCCCCTGGCCAGCCCCGCCCCTGATCGTACCCCCCCACCCCCATCGGGGCAGGCCAGCCGTACCCCACCCATGTATGAATTCATGCACCAGGCCTCGTTACTAAATAAAATTGTAGTCCCCTCCAAAAAACTGTTATTGATTAAAGAATAGTTTATAAATTTGAAAAGTAAAACATCTAGTATGTGAGTATGACTAATTTGTAGATACTATTTTACATGATGAATAAACTAATTAAAGATTACACAGTCAATTAGAAAACTCGAAAGGTGCAATTAGGAAAATACATACCACAGCGGTAGGCAGGGGGGTCAGGTGGTGTCTGTGTGTCTATGTGTGTGCGTGCCTATGTGTATGTACACAGATGATTTCAGAATAGTAAAAGCCTGAAATCATAAAAACTGTTTTTGAGGATCATTTTAAAAGACAAAAGAAGTTATGTTGACTAAAATATCTACCAACTGAATTCAACTACTTTGACTAAATGCTTCACTGAAGTAGCCAACAGTTTCAGTAAAATGACTGATGAACCAACTGGTTATTTGGTATCATGTAGACATGTCCAGAATTTTAAACATTTATTAAATGTTTAATGTTAATTTTCCCAAAGCACTCTCTAATATATAGAAAATCAAATCTTCTAATATGGTTACTTGTGAAAGTTCATATTCACTTAATGACTCTTATTTTTAAAAATGACACTTTGATTTAATAATCATTATGAGTTGAATTTTTTAATTTTAGGTTTTCCAGGTTCAATCTGGGACTCAGAACATTTGAGAGAATGGAAAACTCTAAGTTATGAAAATAATTAGAATAAACTCTTAAGGTTAATATAACAGCACCTTTTTCCTAATTAGGTCTCATACATGACCTGTGAATAATCAAAACTTTCAAGGTTAAATGGCTGAATATTTTAAAACAGATATTAAGAAGCTGGCAAGATATACACAGATATTTGCCACTGTTTTATGGGATTGCACTCCAACCAATTATCATTAGTTTGGGCATCTTATAATTTAGATTTGACCTCTCACGTAGTTGGTGTGTCTTAATGTTCCCAGGGCACTGCGAGAACCTAGGAGGTCTCCTTACTCTGACTCAGTTTCTAATCCCCTGTTCACTTCCATTGTCCCCTCAACTGGAACACTGCCATATTATGAGTGTCTGATTCATTTGTGTTTACCTTTCTTGTCTGCATTTTATTTGCATAAATATTCTGTGGGAAAGTCTGAAGGTGGATAAGAGGAATAACAAACAATTTCTTTTTAAAACACACAGAGATAATTTTTTAAAAGGATATCTATAAAGTATGTTCAGGTGCATTCTCAGAGAATTTCAATATACACAAAATTTATTTCATTATTTCACTGCCTTTCAAAAAAAAAAAAATCAGTCTGAAGGACACAGGGGATGATACAGGATTAAGTTAAAACCTTAACCCTTCAGCCATTCTTAATAGCTAGAACTCAAATTACCCATGTATAACAGTATTTCTGAGTAACTTAAATTCCAGACTCAAAATATCATCCTTAAAACATCATGTTCAGCTCCTATTCCGAGATATTTTATGCTGACTTAGTCTGTGCTTCCTTCTTCAACCCGCTGTGTGTTCACAGAACGTGGAATTCCCTTCTGGTCTTTGTACCATCTATGCATACCCTGTCTGCCATTTAAGAGCCAGACCAACTTATATCTTATCTACTTCTAGAGGGGGGTTTGTTTGGCCTGTCCAGCTTGCGCTGATCCGCTACTTTGACACACCAAAAGCATTTTTTTTGATCATCCTGATACTCAATACTTTGAAATCTTTGAATCTAACACTGTATCAAACATAATTTCAGTCAATGTTCCTATTCTATAGCTAAGAAAATGAGTGACTTTCCAAGTGGTATGATAAGTACACTGTTTTTTGGAACCTTGTTATTCCTGCTCTTCCTGTGTCCCCTTAATCATGAGTATTGTAATGAACTTTCTAATGGTGGCTGGACTGTGTCTTTCCAACTAGACTATGAACGTCACAGATTAGGAGAGCTATACACATAGCAAGCACCTAGTAAGTACATGTTGACTGAATAAATGATGTGCAATCAAGTTTTAATTTCATTTGCAGTAATTAAAAAAAAATTCCTCTGGACTTAAGTATTCTTGGGATCCTTTCCATCAGATTAGTTTGTGAACAAGGTATCAGACCTGGGACCAGGTGTAAATAAAATTTCTTCACTAAAATAAGCTAAGACCAAAGCCAATAATTATTAATGCTCAGGTTTCAACATCTGATTGACATAAAAATAATGTTTAAGAAAGAAAGAAAAAGTAGGAAGAGAAGTTTAAGCATCCCAACTACCCATGCCTATAAATAAGTGAAAGTCTTTTCAATAAAAATAAAATTCTACCATGATTATCTCTATGTACATTAGGTTTCTCATTTTTGAATCTCAAAGAGCTCCATGCGTTCCCTTTTCCCGTTGTACACCAACTCAAAAGAAATGAAACACAAAGAAAACATGCCTTTGGTGAGTTGCAGGATGAATGAGAAAATAGTCTCTTCTGTGGTCATTAGCAGTGTCTTTCCCTCCTTGTCCCCATTACGGAATATGAAGGTCATCTAATTTATTTCCAGGAAAAAAAGTGGCTATCTCCACAGTGTTCATTTTTCCAAATTCTTCAAGGTACCATGTGTTACAAGGATAATTAGATTTTCTTCGAGGAAAAATGCTTCCCTTCACCAAAGAAAACTCTCGGACAATTTAAATACAAGCGAGAAATCCCTTTAAAGAAACTCCCTTTCTACTGAGTGCTCACCAGTTCTTCCTATGTATATCCTCTTTTCTAGTAGAATAATATAAAGACTTTAATTTCCTGGGTGTGATTTAATACAATAAAGTTTATGTATTTAATATTTTTATTAACGTGTAAGTGTAGTGTAAATAATACTGAAGAGTTTAGATACCTTATTCATACACTTCAGTCACACAGTTAAGTGGCTAATACATTGTTTAAGAATATAGCAGGCTTTGAGGATAAAATGCTTGGTTTTGAATCCTGGCTCCTTTACTCTTAGCTATGTGGCCTGGGGGAAGTTATTTAAGGTCTCTGTCACTCTTTCTTTACTCTAAAAGCAGGAATAATAAAGGGCCTACTTTAAACAGTTGTTATGAGGATTAAATGATTATTTACATATGCAAACTACTTGAAACAGTATCTGGGTCATAACTGATCAATAAATGGTAGAGACAGTCATGATAATCACAACCCTAAATCCTTTATGGAAGAAGGTATGGTATAAATACATGAACTAAGTTTTAAATATTGTATGAGTTTAACTAGCTCTAAAAATATTTTAGCCCTTCTCACAAAAAGAGATTTTTATTACTATAATAGGAAAATCATAAAACAAACATATATGTACCTTCATAATACCATAATTATCCCAAAGAATTATTTATTGAAAATAAAAAGCACTAAGACAAAATCCCAGGTCGTGTCTCAGATCACTTTTGAACCAACAAAGTACATTTCAAAGTAGAATGGCCATCATTGAAATGCTCTGTAAAGAGTCCCTACACTGACTTTCCTCACCCATCAATCCCAGACCTCATCATTACCTTGTCATTAAAATCATTAACATACATGCACTGACTGGCCCAGGCCTATATCATATCTGTTATACACATGAAGCTTATGCAGTAAAATAATATATTTTATGTTGGAGAAAACTTAAATAGATTAATTCAAAGTAGACTAAAAAATGGAAATTTTAAAAGACATAGCAATCCTATATAATAAAGGGTAATATGCAAATTGACTGAACAGCAGAATGACCAGCCGCTATGATGCACACTGACCACCAGGGGGCAGACGGTCAGAGCAAGAGCTGCCCCGTGGTGGTCAGTGTGTTCCCACAAGGGAAGCACTGCTCAGCCACAAGCCAGGCTGATGGCTGGTGAGCACAGCGTCCCACCTTCGCGGCAGCACTAAGGATGTCCAACTGATGGCTTAGGCCCGCTCAGGGCTCCTGGACTGAGGGCTCCTGGACTGTGAAAGGGTGCAGGCCAAGCTGAGGGACCCCCCCCGCCCCCCCCCCCGCCCCCCCCCCCGCCCCCAGTGCACGAATGTTGTGCACCAGGCCTCTAGTATGCATATAAGCCTGATAGATAATACATTTTTCTGCCAAACATTCCTTTATAGTATGGATTGAGTAAAGTCCCTTGTATCTGTAAATGACATAAAGAGCATCAATCTCACTTGACAGAAAAAGCCAGTAACTTAATACCATTATCTTCTCTTGCCAATAATTAATTTAAAGTTTACTGTGTACCTTCTATATATAAGGCACGGTAGGAGGGTTTAAACATCTATCAAAGAACCTGCAGTCCAGCATGAGAACAATATGTACTTGAATAACTACATGATTGCCAGCCAGAAGTGTACTAAGAAAAGTAGCAATTAAGTAACAACAGAAGAGTTCATAGCAGGCAGAGATTATTTATTATTCGCCTCTAAGAAGGATCCCAATGTATATCATTAAAGACAGTAAAGTAAGAGCAAGTTTTGATGGACAAAACATAAATTGTTGACTATGCAGATGATAAAACTCTTTCTGCGTTTGAAGAAGTTCTATGTTGGATGGTTCAAGTGTTCATCATGCCATTTCCCCCCACTCATGTGAGCATTTTACAGATTAAACTGCAGTCCTTAGTAAAGTAGAAATTACTTTAAAAAATAGAATCAGTTGTTTAGAGAGGCAAAACAGATGATAACATTTGAAACATTGAGGAATTACTAGGCTTGTTTGTTTTTAATATGAGCAAGGAAGAAAAAGAAAACTAGTGGAGTCACTGATTTTTTTTTTTTTTGGTCTCATTTGTGAGATCTATTGAATAAAGGATAATCAGTAGGCTTAGTTTTAATGTATCTTAAGGCAGGAGTCTATGAAGTTTGGATTGGATAATCTCCCCAGCCATTCATTTATTTATTGAGCACCTAATACATACCAGGCAACTGTATTATTTCAGAAGAGTACACATTGGCACAGAAGGGCACATATAAAAGGTAAATATGTTTCCCTTAATAGTCACATTAATAGTTCTTCTAAACCTGATAAAATATGTCATAGTCCTTTAAGTGGGTGTGGAAATAACTTCATCTTTAATTTTAAAGCAAATTATTCATTTGCCAAATAATGGATAGCCTTTCAAACTAGAATCCAGACATTTATTTCAAACAGTATAACAATTTTTCTGCCCTTGAAACTAAAGATTTATAATTCAACTATTCCTTTTAATCCACTACTTATTATTTACTATGGAAAAGCAGTAATTTATATTTCCTGCTTAAAGATGGCATAGCCACCTCCTAATTTGATGTAATTTACACGTGGGAGAATTAGACAGCTATTTGGAATGTCTTTAGATAATTGGATAGAAAGTATTTAGTGATGGAGGGATGTAAAGTCTGTTGCTGTTTTCTGAAATCGAGATACACAGCGACTTAAATCAAAGAACTTCTAGAAGGATAAAATTTTAATTATGAACAAAATAAGAAGTGAAATAAAATCAGTTCAATAGACATTATGTGCAAACCACTAAGCCAGGATCTGATGTGGAAATAGGTTCCTGTTTTCATAGAGTTTTTCGGTTTAATAGAGAAAGACATATACTGTACACAAGGCAGAATGTGAGCCATACCACAGTAGACAAAGTGCAATGAAAGAAGTGAGATAAATTCTGGCAACATCATTAGTCACTGCTCTATGAAGGAGGGGGTTGTCACTTCGGGTAGGTTTTGAAATATATGAAAATGTTCATTATGCAGAGTTGAGGAAAAGTGCATTCTGGCCTTGGCTGGTGTGTCTCAGTGGTTGAGCACTGACCCATGAATCATGAGGTCATCAGTTCGATTCCCAGTCAGGGTACATGCGCAGGGTAGGGGGTGCACAGGAGGCAGCCAATCATTGTTTCTCTCTCATCTATGTTTCGGTCTCTCTATTCCTTTCCCTTCCTCTCTTTAAAATCAATAAAAACATACTTAAAAATTATAAAAATTAAAATAGATAATGACTTTTCATAATATATGAAATTTTGATAAATCTTTATATTTGTTGTTTTAATTGCTCAATGAGGAGGGGAAGCAAATATAAAACATTTGGGTATTAGAAAGTGAAAGATGGAAAGATATTAAAATAAATCTATCTATTAGTCCTCATTGTGATTAATATGCCTGTATTGCAGTAGCAATGGCTGCATGCATAAAGACTTGATCTTTGAAAAATTTATTTTCAATTTTCAGTTTATGTCATTTTAAAGAAAAACATATATTAAAATTAAATATAGTGGAAACAATCTTGCATTTCCTGTAGATTTGATTAACAAAAAAGAAAAGAGGTAAGCCATTTTAAAAGTAGGATATATGCCCTTGAGGGTCTTGCTCATAATACCCAAATAATTGGTGAATTTTTAAAATGTATACTCATTACTTACCTCTGCTTAATCTTAAGTCGAAAAATATGATTGCTATTTTGCAAGCAAAAACAGTTAAATGTCAATAATTTCATAAAGTTCAACCTAAAAGTCTATTTCTTGTGAATCCCAACTCAAAGGTACATCCTCCATAAACACTTTTCTGATTCCTGTTGTTCATGTGCACACTTAAATCCCTGAATTCACAATTTGGTTATAAACCTCTTTATTCCTTTACTTGGTGTCTCTACTTATATACCTATCCATCCCTTTATTATATTTACACCTCTTTGTAGCTACAGATTATCTACAATTTTCCAGCAGAGTATGTTGCACATAGTAGGTGCTCAAAAAATGTTTATTTAACTTAAATGGATGGAACTCATCTCTACTCCATTCCATCTGCCAAGCCTTTACTAGAAGGAGATGCAGAGTGGTAGTTGATGGTTATACTGTTGTTTAATCTTTTGGTCTTACAGCCCATCTTCAGCAATAGCATGAAGCACAACACAAACAGAGGACTAGCTGCATTAATAAACTGATTTGTTGACTAAAAAACAACTGTGTTGAATCTTCACTTGTGTAATTTATAAGTACCCAAATCACCCAGGGCAGAAGAACTCTTGATGCCTGTCTACATCCTAAAGCAAAGAGTCAAATTATAATGGGCAAGTTTATCTTTTTTAGATTGTGGTCACAGTATATTTTCTAGAGGAATGCCAATTGTCTCCATTTTCTCCTTGATACTATTTTGCCTGGAGAACCTGGCTGGAGAACCTAGCGAGGGAACATGGCTGGAGAACCTGGAGAACCTAGCAAGAGAACATGGACACAGAACCTGGCTGGAGATCCAAACCAGAACTTCACTGGAGATCCTGAACATAACTTGGCTGGAGACCCTGACAAGAGAACCCGGCTATGATGATCACCTGAACGCTGCATCTGTGTCATTCCTTCTTCGCCAACTCCGTCCACACCTTTGGGGAACCCCTGGACCTGCTGGGGTTGGACCCCAGCAACTGGCGCCCGAACAGGGACCCCTAGGTAAGCCCCACTCTAGGGATGGATAGGACTCCACCATAGGAAGAGGGTGGATAGTCTTCGCTGACTCGGTCCACACCTTTGGGAACCCCTGGAACAGGATTCCCCTAGGTAAGCCTCCCCCCCCCATTGAGAACCCCACACTCGGGACGAATAGGACTCCACCAGGGTACTGCAGACCCCCCTATAGAGGATAACTAGGGTAAGAAGGTGGATAGTACAGAACTTAGATTGAGAAGATGTGCCATACTGAGTCCAAAGAAAGAAGACTCTGTATTGATCTTTAGATTAAGAAGATGTGCCATACTGAGTCTAAAAAAAAAAAAGACTCTGTATTGATCTTTTAACACATATGCTTGCTAGCAGAGGAATTAAGGTTACGCCCAGTCAGACGGAACGTTTTATACAAGAAGTATGTCCATGCTTTTCTGAGGAAGGAAAGGTAAATGTAATGGCATGGGAGAAGGTAGGCCCAAGGAGCCTTATCCTTAACCCCACTGCAGCCTTTCCACCCCGGGAAAGTGCAGGATTGGCAAGCTCTCCCTGGGATGATAGATCAGGACTCAGGTAATAGCAGAAAGCGCCAATCCTACTCTTCAAATGGACACAAGAGAGCATTTGGGGTTTTTTTTCTTTTTAATGCCTGCTTTTAAACAACAAAAAAGGGGGAATTTGCCGGGAGCCAGTCCATCCTTGCTGTTTCAAGGGACCTGGCATATATGGCATACTGTTCTTAATATTTTTGCTCACCTTCTTGGCACTATGTGATTTAACCAAGGTCACCTCTCCGAGAAAGGTTGTTTCCCCAGGTAGGGATTTTCCCTTGAAGTTAGGGAGGGAATAAAACCCCTTAACTAAGTGCCAGGCGGGTAATTAATCACTTTAACTACGAACAATCATGCTTAAGCTACATAATCTTTACTCCCTGGAATGGAGATAAGAAACGCCCTAACCTTTGGAATAGAGATTGATAGGATTGGAATCAACTGGTATAAATACAGATGTAACAAGACAACAGGAGACAGAACTTAGATGAAGATCCTAGAGACAGAACTTAGAAGACAGAACCTACACAGAACCTAGAGACAGAAGAACTTCGCTGGAGAGAACATGGCAAAAGATCCTGGACAGAAACTGGCCACAGAACCTAGAGACAGAACCTAGCGAGAGAACCTGGCTGAAGAACCTAGAGACAGAACCTGGCTACAGAACCTGGATAGAACATGGCAAGAGAACCTGACTAGAACCTGGTGACTGACCCTGGCTGGAGAACCTGGACAGAACCTGGCTGGAGAACCTAGCGAGGGAACATGGCTACAGAACCTGGCTGGAGAACCTGGAGAACCTAGCAAGAGAACATGGACACAGAACCTGGCTGGAGATCCGAACCAGAACTTCACTGGAGATTCTGAACATAACTTGGCTGGAGACCCTGACAAGAGAACCCGGCTATGATGATCACCTGAACGCTGCCTCTGTGTCATTCCTTCTTCGCCAACTCCGTCCACACCTTTGGGGAACCCCTGGACCTGCTGGGGTTGGACCCCAGCACTATTTTTCTTTAGAATAAGAAACACTAGAGATAAAGTTCTCTTAATCTGAGATGTTAAAAAATAATTTAAGTCAATAGACATTAAACCATAAAGCCACAGCAGTGTTTCTTATTTAGATGTCATCAAATGTAATAATTTATTTATATAGTGTCATCATTTATTAGAAACTCAGTGGCACAATGGAAATTTTATTGGCTTTCCAGAAATACAGTATTGTGTAATACCATGAAACTAATGATAAAAATTGTGTCTTAAATGTTATGATAAATATCAACAAGTGCTATAAGGAAAAGCTTACAATTAATGGTTCATAACTATAATATGGTCAACTTTAGGCAATGTAAAGTTAATTTAAACGAATATTGACAAGTCAAGACTAAAGGTAAGACTAGATTAAAATTGTTTTTATGTGGTTACTCATTATAGGAGAGCCTTTATACCTTGTCTTCAGATAACCCTAGTTATTTGAGAAAATTGAATATATTTAACATAGTGTGCCACTGGAAAAGAGTAATAAACATCCTTTTATAAAGATATCTTTTAAAAAATTTGATAGAACATTTTTCCACCTTTTCCCTGCCCTAGCACACTTGAAGGATATCACATTACTCATTGGATAAGACTAAGAATCCTGTCCTCAGAAACTGCAGGAGGTGCTGATGCTTCAATTTTACTATGGAAACGAATTTTATTTGACCCAATATAACAATCTTTATCCAGTAAATGAACTTATACATACAGTACTTTTAGAAACATATTAAATCTATTGAAAAACCATGTATCTACTTCCCACTCATTACAGTTTTGTTCAAGTCCTTGGTTTTAAAGTTTCTTGATCCTTACTTCTACTAATTGTAGTTTCAATATCTTTAACTTACATGGGGTATATTGGTTAACTCTAAAAGAAAATGTTTAAAATCATACGAATTCATCTTTATCTCTTATTTGTTATGTCCTACTTGTTGGTCAATGACATTTAAAAATATGAGAATACACTGAGTATTGCTATAGGCTAATGCTGTCCATTGATTTCCATACGTTTTGACTATTTCACAAAATAGCATCAAATTTTTCTAATTAAAAGGAACTACTCAGATGAGTTTTTCTTTTAACTCTCTATAGTATCTATTTATGGTAGTACTTGCCACAGAGTTGTTGAATAAATAATGGTAACTAGTATGTAAGCATTTAAAAATCAAAGCATATGATTAGCACTTTATCAATTTCATTTACATTTGCATACATTTTAAAAAATTTATTTATTGTCTCAAGTTTTACATATGTCTTTTTTTCCCCTGCTTAACCCTTCCCCTCCACCCAAGCTATTCTCACCAAGGCCAAGCCCAGCCCCCACCGCCCCAGTGTCTGTGTCCATTGGTTACACTAATATGCATGCATACAACTCCTTTGGTTGCTCTCTAACCACCCCCCTCTCCTTCTAGTATTTAAACACAAAATGATATAATTATATTTGTAATTTATTGGTAGATTTATAAAAATTGCAAGTTTTGTTATGTTCATTTTTATAAAGGCAGGTTGAAATGAGAAACAATTTATGCTTAAACATTTTTAATTTTGAAGGGGTATTTTAGTTTAACATATCACAGAAATAAGCTAAGACATGAAACTACAGTTATAAATGGAAAAAGTTACTTTTAAAAGAAAACATTTTGTTAGTACTTTTTAAAATGACTTAATCTTAGGCTAAAGAAATTATTTACTTAATTTTACTTAAGCTGTTTATTCTTTTTTAAAAATCCTAATTTTTTACACTAAATTCTAGATTTTATATTTTAAATTTAATCACACATTAGAGAAATATTTAATTCTCTTATAGAAATGAATAAGAAGGCCACATATTTAAAAATAACTAGGATTAATACATCAATTAAGAAATTATAAAAGATCTTTACTTGTATGGTTCAATGGCTTTCCAATTTATTATTTTTTTAAGATTGTTTTCACTTTTGTAAATTAAAATAACATTTACCACAAAAATTCTAGTGTCGAGTGAATTGACCTTCATTTTGATTTGCAACAGTTTGTATATAGCTGCCAATAGTTTGTATATAGCTGTCATTAGGATAGTAATCAGAAACACCACTCCAGTTCAACAGATAAAAATTGTGCTTATCTCTTGATGAAAAGGTAAATATTTCTCCTCCCAGAAATATGCCACCATTTTTAAAAGGGGATAGAAAAATTGGAGTGAACAAATGATATCTCAATTCCATATATACCTGTATAATTTGCTTTCTTCCAACTATAATTAGAAAATGCCCTACTAAATTTTCCATCCTTTTCACTCTGGCTAAGGATAAACAGTCAAATAAATTTCAATGTTTCTTCTTAAAATCAGCATACAACCTTAATCCTAATGTACTTAATAAATCTCTTTACTCCCTTATTCAATTCTCTTTAAATATTCAGTCAGTGTTTAATTGCAATGGAATATTATTTTCAGATAATTGTAATAAAATGTTCTCTTCTAAGATAAATTGCCAATATTAAGGATGTGGCATACAATTCTATCTTATCTCCTAACAGATCTGACTTCAAGCTTGAGTTCCAAAGTTCCACTTAAAGATAACATAAAGTTTAGGAAACATGACAAAAAGGTAGATTAAGGTTAAAGAAACAATTTTATGCAGTGAATGTGTGGTAGTCAGTCAGACAGACACGAGTAGAGCAAGGAAGATGGCCAGATACAGAAAGTCCCTAGGGCAGAAAGCTCCAGGTGCCTAGCAACAGGCAGCACTGGGAAAACAAGGACCTCACCCCAGGGTAACCTTTCCTCCCCTAGCTATCTCTGGTCATGCCTTTTGAACCCCCTGACCTTTTATATTGCTTGTCTTTCTGCGTGGACTCTGCCCTGACCTTTCCTCCCCTGGCCTGTTGCTAGTCATGCAGTAGATCCCCTTGGAGGAGGAACAAGAGGATGAAGAGTGGTCTCAGGAGACTCCCATGCAAGGTGCTTGCATCCCTTCCGTAGGCATTAACCCCTGGGGATAACATCTAGGCCTCAGTTGTGTTTCAGCTCCAGGTTCAGAAAAGCAGCAAAACCAGACAAGCGAAGCCTGAGCCATGGCCCAGGATCAGCTGCACTGACTAATGCCCCCCTGCCCTGGTACTGACCCAATCAGTAGACACCAAGACCCTCGAAGGACTCACCTGGAAAGGCCATGACTATTCTATTGAGATCCTTCCTTAGAACCTCCCTCAAACCCATATGTATATCTTTATATATTATTGATTTTTTACAGAGAGGAAAGGAGAGGGATAGAGAGTTAGAAACATTGATGAGAGAGAAACCTTGATCAGCTGCCTCCTGCACACCCCCTACTGGGGATGTGCCCACAACCAAGGTACATGCCCTTGACTGGAATCGAACCCGGGACCCTTCAGTCCGCAGGCCGACGCTCTATCCACTGAGCCAAACCAGTCAGGGCTCAAACCCCTACGTTTAAAAGCCCTAAATTTGGAGGCCCCAGGCTGGCTCTCCCTATGGGGCACACCAGCATCATTCCCTGCACCGTTCCCCAGGTGCGTTTCCTTCCCTCTCTTTTTCTGTTCAGCTGCTCGGGTCCTTTTTTTGCCTCTGTGACTTGCTCCCTGAGCTCACACAGCTCAGCTGGCTCACTTCTTCCACAGCTCAATTATTCTACCTCTGTGGCTTTCTAAAGAAACTTTGTTTTATAGTTTGAATCTTGGCTCTGAATACTTTCTTAGCCAGAACTGAAGTACCAAGGCTGCTGAACTGAGGTCCAATTGGTGCCATTTTTGCCACCAACAGATATATAAAATATATAAATTTATCTAAGATTTCTTCCCCCACCTTCAGCATTTGATAGTTATTCAAATTTATACAACATTCTGTAAAGAAACTGAATTGTACAGGATTTGAAGGCTCACGTACAAATGATTTCAGATAATTTTGCAGCGGTGCTAATTTAAAAACAAAATTATTTCAGATTTCCCATTCTTTTTTTACAAAAATATGTATTTTTATTAATTTCAGAGAGGAAGGGAGAGGGGGAGAGAGATAGAAACATTGATGATGAGAGAGGATCATTGATCGGCTGCCTGCTGTACCTATTGGGGACCGAGCCTGCAATCCAGGCACGTACCTTGACCAAGAATGGAACCTTGACCTCCTGGTTCATTGGTCAATGCTCAATCACTGAGCTAAATCAGCTGGGCTTCCCATTCTATTTGATTTATAGAAGTGATAGCTGGGGCCCAAAAGGCTGTAATAAAAATATAGATGTAACTTATTTGATTATTGATGAGTACAAATAAATTATGCCTAATCTCAGAATCAAAACAGTTTCCTGTTAAGATACCATTGGTGCCATTCTTGTGCCTTGCAACAAACTTTCAACAAACATTTAGCTATGGATACAAGGACCTCTATATTACTAACCCGTTGGCCAGAGAAATGAAAGAAAACCAAATTATATCTTGACACTTGGGCATTAAGTCAGTTTTGCTGCTCTCCAAAGCCCTTTGATCCATTCATCCAAAAGTTGTATTTCTGCTTGTTCCTGAACTAAGCTTGTCAGAAATGTCAGGATGAGTATACGGATGCACAAAATATATGTCCTGCTTCTCGCTAATTCCCTCTTTGATAAGTTGGGTTCTGACTCCCTGAAGAATTTGACCTTGACCTCAAAGTCCTCTGATTAGACCCTATGGCTGTGGCTACCCTCCACCCCCCTCCCCCAAGTGGATCAACTATGTTTCTGGACAGTTGTCTATTTCCCTTTGCCAAATTGCCCTGAGGAAATGTGGCCCCTGAACTGCTGGTTCTTGGTGCAGCTGTCTCCTGTGTATTTCTACAGAGACTGTCTCCACCAGGATTACATAGGGTCCATCTCATTAGGTCTGTCTAATTTCTGAGACTGGCCGTCCTTCTGGAGCTATTTCTTTGCTCAAATCCTATATAATAAAGAGCTAATAAGCTAATTAGATCAGACAGCAGAATGACCTTCCGGAATGACCAGTGGGTGGGGTGGGGGTTGGGGGGGAGGGCGGAGCCATGAAGGCAGAGGCAGCCAGGGCTACGAAGTCCTACCTTGTATGAATTTCATGCATCAGGCCTCTAGTTAAGCCATAAGACTGACTCAATGTTCAGTTTTCTCCTGAAATTATTCTCACTTATGCTCTGTTAGCTTTAAATTTTTAAAATATGTTTTTATTGATTTCAGAAGGAGGACGGAGAGAGAGAGAGAGAGAGAGAGAGAGAGAGAGAGAGAGAGAGAGAGAGAGAGAGAACATCAATGATGAGAATCATCAATCGGCTGCCTCCTGCATGCCCCCTATTGGGCCTGAAAGCCGGGTATGTGCCCTGATCAAAATTGAACTGTGACTTCCTTGTTCAGGGGTCAATGCTCGACCACTGAGCCAAACCAGCCTGGGGAACTGTTACTTCTAAACATAAGAATGGAAGAGGGAGTAAAAACAGTATTTACCTTTCATTCTAAATCTACTGAAGTATATCTTCCTTTGACCTGCTAATTAGCATAAGGATCTTATATGTAAATTTATTGATAGTAAGATAATATTGTGTGACCAATGATTACTTTTACTCCTGCCTTTGAAGTGTCTTGCTGTTACTCCATTTCCAGTCTTCAAAGAATAAGATGTTGAGCAAATTAAAGAATGTAAGTTTCCACTAGTTATATTAAACTTTTTGGTCATCTACTGTTTATATAAATTATTTCATTCTGTCCTAATGAGAGAAACTGCTGCTAGAAATAGGAACCCTGAGATAAAGTTTTAAACTGTGTTTATTGGTGCCAAAATATTCAAGTATACTGTGTTACTTATGTGACTGATCAATTTTAAATTCCACCAAAGTAGTCAAAATGCAGTGCTTTTAACATTTATTAAAATATAACATCTTATGTAAATTACCTTTATATTAAGTAATATTCTAAAATAATAGTCAACTTTATATAATAAACATCTTAGGTTATAAAATGCCTTTTCTTAACAATTACACATCTACTTCCCAAGCCATATGCCAAAAGCTGAAGTTAAAATATCATATAGGTATGTAAAAACCTCCCATTTCCCCTGGTACTAGACATAGAAAAAATTAATACTGAGTAGCAATATTCATTTTTCAACAATTCACTCAATGGTTCTTTGACCCCTATGGAAAGAACATTACTGAGGCTCAACTAGTGTTAATGCAGATGAAGATGTGCCTCTAACAACATATCCTCCTTATATAGGAAACAGAAGCAGTAAGCTCCAATGCTGTCAGCTAAAAGTTTTCTGACCCACTTTGCCTAAATTGTGGGAATTCAGATCACGGATATCAGATATCATTTGTACCGTTCTAGAAAAATCCTTTAAGACCCTACAGGAACCCACACATTTCCCCAATTGGCATGGTGGGGATATAACACTTTTCAGCTGAAGGCACTGCAGCTCTGGGAGGATCTGTTTTATTAAGAGGAACTAGAATGAGTTGTAGGTGCCACATATGGGGATTAGGATAATGTGAAAAAGAACTGCAGCAATGGAGCCACACTCGTAGCACCTAAAAAAGATAAGATGATAAAGAGCTCGCATAGTCATAAGTTCTCTACACTCTACACTCAAAGCTAACTAGCAAAGTTAATGAAAATGTTTAGAGATTAAATAAAAATGGAATTAAGTCAGAACAAAAATCATGAGTCCCAGAATTGTAGGAAAAAAGGTGAGATAGAAAAATTGTGACAAATTGTGAATTAGAAAAATCTATAAAAACATAATATGTGTTTATGTTTAGAGGTTCATAATGCATCTTAATGATCCAAATATCAGCAAAAATAGTGCAGGTTTAATAGGCATTTAGACAATGAGAGAGAGCATTCCACTCGCTCAAGTTGTCAGTCACTTTCAACTGCTTTCCTCTGAAATACAGAGACAATTTCAAATGCTTTTGTCCACAGAGAGTGAGATCTAAGATCTGTGGGGATTTAATATAAAATATCACCAACCAAAGGTGTAGGGTTTTCAATTGTACATGCGTCTTCAAATAGCAATTTAAATT
The DNA here is from genome assembly GCF_963259705.1 of Myotis daubentonii. Taxonomy (NCBI): domain Eukaryota; kingdom Metazoa; phylum Chordata; class Mammalia; order Chiroptera; family Vespertilionidae; genus Myotis; species Myotis daubentonii. The sequence continues at coordinate 10,469,174 of NC_081849.1, read as the reverse complement.
TTAAGGCAGCCAAAGAGAACAGAAGAAAGGTAATATTATATACTTGAATATTTTCATTATGTTTCACGATAGTTCACAATGTATATTAGATTTTCAATACTGTTTTACAAAGTGGGAGTTGAAAAGTCCCTTTTAGATGTCTTTGGTTGCAAAGTATTATTGCCAGGAGAGACTGAAGCTTCTTATTGGAATGATAACAACAACTGATGTTCTCAAGAGGCAGAGGATGCTGGAAAGATGACTGGGACATGCGATGTACAGAAAGTTCTGGGGCATGTGTTCAACATGTTAATCAAAAAGATGAATCTCCATTGCAGTCTTGAAATAATACTGCACTACTAATTTCATGTGATGCCTGAGCCTTTTGACTTTCTTACCCTACATTTTTGGCTGCTAAGGACACAAAAAATGTGTTTTCTAGTCTTATATGAACCATATTAACAACTGAATCTACATAGAAGATCATTAACTCTCAAGCTTCAAATATTTGCTTGAGAGAGAGGGGAAATAATAATCACTGACTAATATAGAATATTAGCAAGTATAACTTTGAAATGTTATAGAGGCTAAGAGGATTCAGGCATGAAACAAGAATTCATCTGAAAACTCAACAGTAGGAGACTCTAATCCTCAGAAATGAGAAGAACATGACAAGGGAAGGCTTTGTGTATAAAGCCTTCAATACAAAACCAGCTCAGGAAGAACATTCATTTTGATCTCTAGACACAGAATTTGAAAATAAAAAGAACTGGGAATCGTGTTTAACATTTTTACAAAAGAAAAATAGGCAAACCTGAACCAGCTTATTGAGAGTGTGGAGAAACAATTGCTTAATAAGAAAGAAACAACTGAGTTGAACTAAATATGGTGGCTACATCATTAAATTTCTCTTTTTGCCTCAGGTTTGGAAAGAGACAGGAAATGGATTGATTCTGCCAGTAGGAGTTCACCTTCCAGGTCTTTCTTCTCTTTTCATTCATTTAAGTCGAACACATGGGAAAAGAGAATACACTTAAATTATTTCTGCCTGAACACATCATCAATCCTAATTCTGTAAGTGGTCCTTTTAAGAGGCAAACATCAATATAAAATAGAAATCTAAAGTAATTTTATCTATATTCTATAGAACTCTGAAAAGTCAGGCAATCAGGTGTATTGGCACTGAAGTGCATAAGGGAAGAGTATTATAAATTGTAATGATACTCAGCTCAGACTCTTAAGGAAGTATTTGTTCAGACCATGATGGCTCTAGAACTCTTTCAATAGCAGTAGAAACTCAAGATTTTAAAAATATATTGATTAAAAAGGGTCAGATAAGTTTCAAAAATCTATTTAGAATCTATATTATCCCGCCTGGCTTCAGCCTGTCCTACTTCTTGCTAAAATCCACTTAGCATTCATCTGATTTATACTGCATTGATCCCAGTATGTTTATTTCCTTTTCAATTCACCTTTAATAAGATAAATAAAATTTAATGAGTGCTGGGAGGATAATCATAAATGAGATGAAAGGGCCAGCCTCTTTCTAGTCACATAAATTAGGATAGCTATAAAATATACCAACTAATTAAAATAAAATTTAAAAAGTGTACTCTACCAGTATTTAGAAAGATCTCTTTGCTCTCTTGTAAAGATGAACACTGCATTTACTTATCCCTTCTTCCTAAAATCTCTTGTTCTCCCTTCTTCTTCAGTAGTCTAAGACAATCTTGGATTTTACTCTTGTATTTCTTTGTGAAGTTGACCCATTTCAAGCTAAACTGTCACCTCCCACTTAATTCTTCCTAATCACTATCAGCTGGCTATTGAATGCTTACTTTGTGTTCTATGAGGTGTTAGGCATTTATATACTATAATTTCTCTAAAATATCATCTCTGTTCTTAAGTTAGGGGTATGTGCAAAATGATCACCCGCACATGTACACACACAGACATGCTCTCATGCACACACTTAGTTCCAGGAATAAGCCCTTCAGAAGAGGAGGAGAGTGTGGGTTCTGACAGCAAACTTACTTGGGAAAATAGGATTAGACCCTGAAGATGGAATGTAGGTGAGGGAAAGAAGATGAAAAGCAAAAAAGAAAAGAGCAGAAAGCTAAATAGTTAAGGCAAAACAAATGTACTAGTTTGGCAAAAGCATTTGTTAGGGCCCTAATCGGTTTGGCTCAGTGGATAGAGCATCGGCCTGCGGACTCAAGGGTCCCAGGTTCGATTCCGGTCAAGGGCATGTGCCTTGGTTGCAGGCACATCCCCAGTTGGGGGCGTGCAGGAGGCAGCTGATTGATGTTTCTCTTTCTTCGGTGTTTCTAACTCTCTATCCCTCTCCCTTTCTCTCTGTAAAAAATCAATAAAATATATATTTTTTAAAAAGCCTTTGTTAGGGGCATTACAAGAGTAGAAGTTGGAGTGGAGGGAAAGTTTTAAATGTGGAGCATCAAAATGAATAATATAGATGCTAATGTGGTATCTCTTGTTTTCCAAAAATAACTTGTAAGAAGCACTAATCCATAGCTATTCTGCTCTTCTAAAGCTTCAAAACATCTCCATCAATCTCAGGAATCCTTCTATATTTTACCATATAGGATTTTGCCATTTTGGAGCTGAATGGAAAGACTAAAATAAAAGTTTCAGTTTTGTTTTGTCCTGAATCTTAAGGACATTTAGTTCTTGGATTCAGCAAATAAATGCTAAACTCATCATTTTCCCTCTTGAACCTCTCCTCCTGTGTCCATTCTTGTTCTTTTGAGCTTTTAAAGTTTCTATGACCTCTCCCAATTTTCTTCTTTGTCCTCAGCATTCCATTGGTTGTCTTGTTCTAGTATTTCTCTTTACAGCACTTCTTGTATCAATTCCTGCTCTTCATGGCCAGTCTTGTACTTAAGTCAGATACTACATATTACACGAATTACTTCTGTTTCCATCTTTCTCACCTCCAACATATCCTACTATACATGAGCTTCATTCAGTCACAGTTCATTCAGTACACTTTCAGATTACTTTGCCAAAACACAGCTCTGATACTGTGAAGCTCAAGCTCATAACATTCACAGACTCCATACTGGGTAAAATAAAACCCATGGTTCGATATTTAAGACATTCCACAGTCTAGTCCCACTTCATATATTCTAAATTCTACTTTACTTTTAATACTCTAAATTCCTATCAAAACTAATAATCAATGTTTTCTAGGCACATATCACAAGTTCCTGTTCTGGGTTGATATTATTCTCTCTTTTTGAATTGTTAATTGTGTACAACTTTAGATTACACTATTTTCTATAAAAATTTCTCATCCTGCCCTAACCTGTTTGGCTCAGTGGATAGAGCGTCAGCCTGCGGACTCAAGGGTCCCAGGTTTGATTCTGGTCAAGGGCACGTACCTTGGTTTCGGGGACATCCCCAGTAGGGGATGTGCAGGAGGCAGCTGATTGATGTTTCTCTCTCATTGATGTTTCTAACTCTCTATCCTTCTCCCTTCCTCTCTGTAAAAAATCTATAAAATATATTTTAAAAAAAAATAAATAAAATTTCTTATCCTGCTGACTCTAGCTGATGCCTACCATGAAGCCAGGCCTCATATTGTTTAAACTTCATATACCTTACTTCATGAATTATAAGAAGATGTGGGAGGAAAAGAAAAGTGATTGTCTAGTAAACTTACCGCATGCTTATGAAGTGCCATTAAAATGGGAAATATTTTAATATTGTTTATAGTCTCATTTACAATAACAATCGGGTATTACAAGAGGTAATATAAACCAGTAAATGTGTACACAGCACTATGAGGGACACACAGAACAATTATTATGCTTCAGGCACTCATTTCATTTGCAAGTATTCTGAGAGGTAGGTATTATTGCTAACCTCATTTTCAGCTGAGAGAACTGAGGGAAAAATGAATCCTATTCAGCTATTAAATGATAAATCTGGGGGATTGGAACCCCTCTAATCTGTACTACTGATACCACCAGACTTTTCCAGGTCTAGTTTCTAATTGCATCCGCATAACTATCCCCCTCCAACACAACAACAAGTACCATGACTTCATTTCAGGACACATAAGCATGCTTTTTAAATGGCTCATAAAAATTCTTCCATTTGTGTTTAATTTTCAAAGTACTTGGAAGTGTATTCACTTATATGCAGCCAAATTTCGATTGAGAGAATTAGATAATATTTTTCTTTGGCTTATAATGTACATAAAATGTCTAACATTCTTTAAGTGAAAGTTTCTAAACACTCTATAAAGATGAAAATACAAAATACTGAAATGAAATTCTATCAACAATATTTGACATCTTATATACAAAATTTAATAACAGCAGAGACTGATGAAAAAAATGAATGTAATTCAATGTTTTGCATGATAATTAAAAGTTTGATTATAATTTATATAAATTAGAAAAAGACAAGATTTGGCCTTCCTCTATTTTTTTTTCTTTTCTGAAATTGATTTTTTTAAAAATATATTTTATTGATTTTTCACAGAGAGGAAGGGAGAGAGACAGAGAGTCAGAAACATTGATGAGAGAGAAACACCGATCAGCTGCCTCCTGCACATCTCCCACTGGGGATGTGCCCGCAACCAAGGCACATGCCCCTGACCAGAATCGAACCCGGGACCCCTCAGTCTGCAGGCCGACGCTCCATCCACTGAGCCAAACCGGTTTCGGCTGAAATTGATTTTTAATAAACTGAGGGAAACTTTCCTTTTATCTCTCTAAAAAAAATACATAAAAATATTCATATATTGCATAAAATGTACAGTTTGTTAAATGAACATTTTAATTTTATAAAGCCATAGTGGCGGGAAATTAGGCATTATATATACAATTTTTACATATCATTTTAAACATAATATTTTCTTTTTGGACATATTCCACAATAAAACTGTAGCTAAACTAATAAAATGAAGAACCTAAAATAATAATTACCAAATGAGGAATATTACAACCCTTAAAATGCCATAATTTAGCCTAATATTATCTTAAGTTCTAAAAAGATAATGTTTGATAAACTACTTTATTACATCATTATTTTTAATTTTAATACCATCACATTAAAAATACTTCTCTACATGTTCTTTATATATATGGTCTATAACAGGGTTGGGCAAACTTTTTGACTCGAGGGCCACAATGGGTTCTTAAACTGGACCGGAGGGCCGGAACAAAAGCATGGATGGAGTGTTTGTGTGAACTAATATAAATTCAAAGTAAACATCATTACATAAAAGGGTACGGTCTTTTTTTTTTTTTTTTTTTTTTTTTAGTTTTATTCATTTCAAAGGGGCCGGATCCGGCCCGCGGGCTGTAGTTTGCCCACGGCTGGTCTAAACAACTATCTACTGCATCCTAGCAACAAGGAGTTGTATCAACAGCTTAAATACTTTTATTATGAATGTCATTTCTCTAAACTAGGTCTTTTCTTAATGGGGGAAAACAGGCTCTAACTCTTGTTTGCTCTTTAAAATTGTATTGTTTTAACATTAGCATACTCAGGAGAACTGCTGAAAGTAAAAGGCATGCATCCTTCTGACTGGCTCCAGGATAACGCAGGAATGGAAAACTTTTGTCTGATTGCTCACTTTCCTTATTTTACTGTACTGCTATTCTCAAGAGCATATATTCATGTTCTTGCTTCTTCGAGTTTTATTACTGCTTTTGTATTATTTAATACATCTAAAGACACTTCCAAAAGACAAATTTTTCCATTTTGAAAAAGTCATGGTTTCGAACCTGATGAAACACATTAATGTTCACAGTGTGTTTTTCAAAAAGGTGATAGAATAAAAGTGCTATAAAGCAATTAGGTACATGATCTGAAAGACATTAATATGTCAAGTAGAAGAAGATGTTTTAAAAGTCAACAAAATAAAATTCTGTGAAACTAGACACATATAAAGATCACATTTCTCTTTCAGATCTTTGACTAGATAATTCAAACATAGGAGAAAATATAAAAATGAAAGAAAGTAATAAACTTACCTCAATTTAAAATTGAAAGTATATAACATTTAACTTTAGGAAGTACATACAGACATAAGTTATAATTCAATATAACAACTGAAAGGTGTATATATATATATATATATATATATATATATATATATATGTATATATATATATATATATCTACACACACACATATATATACATATATACATGTATATACATACATATGTGTGTGTGTGTGTGTGTATATATATATATATATATATATATATATATATATACATATTTCAGATTCTGATTTTTCCCCCTGAATTCTAGGTTCTCCCATAGTCTGTACATTTTAGTAAACAAGAAACTGACACGGTTGGCCTATTGAATAAGCCCAGGCATTTCTTAGAGTGTTATACACATTTCTGAAATTCACAAAACATCAATTTTTAATATACCTACTCTCTCAGCTCCATTAAAAGGATGGTAGGGGAAAGATTTTAGAGTAATTAATGATATAGTTAGCTGCTAAATATTAATAGGAATCGTAGTCTTGCATAAAATATAACGTATAAACCTTGCCAATACAGACGCACCAGTAATTAAAGTTGAATATGTAATTACACTGATTAATATGACAGGCAAAAAGTTACACTTTACTGGTTTCTATGTAAACTGTGGGTAACAGTTAAACTTTGCATTTTATGGTTTATAAAAATGGGCAATATCTTGACTACAGTTCATAAATGGCTTAGAGACCTGCAATAGTAGTAAAAATTATGCCAACTTGCTCCATCATAAATATTCTTGCTGCACCATGCAAACCAAACGGTGATAATGATCCATACGATATAGAGTCATCTTAGGCACTGCTTTACACCCCAGAGAATGTTCGTTGTATTAAGAATTTGTAGAGAACTGTTACTACAATAATTATGGGACATTGGAGAGATTCTAAAGATTCTTAAATTTGATTTGGATACACATATTCACGTCATGAACATGGTGCAATTTAACTCCACTTAAACTTGTACTCTTTACTTATACATCATTCGAATCTTCAGAAGAATACTCAATTTTAGGAGCCTATGAATAGAAGCTCTTCCTTTTATGGAGTCTGCTAACCACACTTACATGTGTGGCTGAGGCGAGCAGCCCGGACTGCTGTTCCCGTTGCTGTCCATGTGGTCCAGGGAGCCGTTGAGATCCTCGTGGACAGCCTGCAGGAGGCCGCTGGATGCGTTATTGATCAGGCCGGGGTTACTGAGCAAAGGCAAACTGCTCTCTGCCAACGCAGCCTAGTGACATGAAGAGGGTGGAAAACAGCTTGCGTAATGCTCCTTAAAATATTTTTTAAAACATAGACATTCTTTTAATGGGTTTGAATCATGGTGTGGATGTTTTAGAAGCATGTAAATAAAACGCAAGGAAGGACAAAGATTTCTAATGGGCAACTTGTGGCAGAGATACCAAGAAAATGAACTGTGATGTGAAAATATGGAGGAATACTTCTCCCAGAAAACTTTTTTACTCCTGTGCTAGCCTTCCACATAATGAAATGCTGTATCCTCACTTGTAGCGAGAAACTCCGAGATAATATAAGCAGTTGCTCGGCTTTTTAAAAATGACCAGAACTTAACTCAAAATAAAGAAGTCCTGGCATTTGCCTCCTCTGCATAAAAATTATATATTATAATTAAACTTTAAAGTTTTTGCCACAAGCACCATGTTCCCCAACACTATGATGTGAAATCATTTATGACAGCCCGGATAAATATTAATGCATAGCCACATGCATTTGCAAAAGCTTCTATCAATCTGGCATTTGCAGGAAATCCGAGTATTCCAGATTTTGCCACAGGGTGTCCTTCTTGCTTCTTCACATCAAAAGTATCTTGAATTAGAATCAGTGCTTTCTACAGTACTAGGTACTACAACTTACTTAGATGATAAACCAGCTATTAAGGACAATCACAACCCCGCCTATAAACAAAGCCATGACCAAAAAGAAAAGAAAAAAAAAGCCCCAAAACATTCTAATACAAGGACAATGGAAAGGGGCATTTAATGCTATTACCTGCAAACTGGCATTAAGAGCTGCTCCATAGCCTAAACTGGTAGGTATATTTTTTACTAAGGTTGGGCTTCTGAAAGAAAAAAATATATAAAGATGAGTTTTAAGTTAAAATAGAAAATACTAAATGTTAATAATCTTAGGTGAAAAGCCTTGTTCTGGCCTGTTTGTTCCCACTGCTAGGCCAGAGGGGATGGCTCTCAGGTCAAAGAAATGAGGTTATAGAGTTCAAATATATAATTCTCTATATATCATATAGCAACTTGGTCAAGGAATATAAAGAATGAAATTTAGACTGTTGTGGTCAAGCAAATGGAAGCATGACCTGTTTCTAGCGACGTGAGGTTTTATTTCCCCCCACACCCCACATTCCTATAACATTTTACAAATATAATATACAATACAAATACCAATCTGATGCAACCAGGAAATAATTAATGGTTAATTTCTAGAACATT
>NC_081849.1:10418200-10455700 GCF_963259705.1 Myotis daubentonii | reverse complement strand
AGTGGATTCACTTCTACAGCTGTGTTGCCACTAATAAGCTGCAAAATGAAGCAGCCAATCTCAACTAATTACAGGATGAAATTGTATCATAAGAACTCTAATTAGAGGATGCTGTTAGAGGTTATCTAATAATCTCTGGCAATGTTACTTAGGACTAACTCCTTCTTGTCCTGCCAGACTTCAGGGAAAGTACGTTTTCTTAAATAAAAGCCAGTTGCCGATTACCGGCTGCCCCTGTTGCTAAACAGGCCTACCCCCCAGTGAAGCAACAGCAGCAGCAATAATGAAGGATGCCATGTTTTCAGCCAATCGGATTCAAAATAAGTTGCTATTCTGTTGCTGCCCGGATTTTTTCCCCCCTCTATAGTCCCAAATCTCAGCTGAGAGGCTCCAGTCAGCTGGAAAATTTTACACTGACCTTTAGTCTCCTTGCTAATTTGGTGGAATGGTAATGACATTACTACATATTCAAACAAAATTGTCTTAATTGCAAATTAGCCGGAGGAGGCTGAAAATTTTCAAATTAAATCTGATTGGAGATGGAGAGAGGGAAATGGAATTTCCTCACTAACAATCATTTGTGGCATGTGTTAACAAATATAATGAAATGTCAAGTTTGCCAATTCCTCTGGAAGTATCATTTTCAATTTATGATTACAGTGTCACTTAAGGCTGATGTACCCTGGAAAGTGGGTGTCAGGGTAGAAAAAAGGAAAAAGGTGAGAATGTATGCGAGCTGTTTAACAGTGTGCCCTTCATCACTCCCCTCAGAAAAGCCCTCTCCTTCATATCAAAAACCCCATATCATCTCTGTCATATTTACTACACACCTTTGTCATAAATAGCATCCAATTAGCAAAAAATTTTACGTAGGGCAGCGCATAAAAAGATTCCTGCCATATAGTCAAATGATATTCATAAGAGGTAATCTACTGACCTTTCATTTTATGCAGTAATCTATGCAACCAAGCAAGGAAACTAGTTGTAATTGTTCTGCTCCTGCTTAGTGGCTAAATAGAGAATATTCAGCTTGTATATGTAATTTAGTAACACCTGCCTTTTCAAATCCCAAATACGCTTCTTAAGATAAACCTTTTTTTAATGGGGAGAAAATGATGTGTACAGCATTGATTGATCTTTCTTTGTGGATTTGTTTTACACATTTAGTCAGTAGAGAGATTTGTTAGGGAAACAAAAATTAACATATGCCAGCTAATTGTTCTTCTTTCTTGGGCCGCAGCCAGAAGAAGCACATTAGCTAATAATAACGACTGGCACCCTGAGGCATCCCCAAGTGCATCTGTTCCCAATAAACCACAAACTGTTATTCTGTTCGCACTCTAAGCCAGCAGACTGGGCTGGGAATTCTTTGTGACACACATAAACAAAAGCTGAGATAATGCTACTAAATGCTGCATTTAATACATTGACTACGTATTCAAACAAAATCGTCTTAATCGCAAAAAAGCCACTGGTGTAAGCTTCCTCAGGACGGACAGAAATGCCTCTAGTTTGAGAAGCGCAGGAAGATGCACAGGCATCTACGCGTGTGACGCTGCAAATGATATTTTATGTTTTTCAAATCAACACCAGGATGTCTAATTAGTTGTGATTGAGGTCTTCTCGTCAGCATTGCGTCAGCGTACGGCAAAATTACAGAAAGAAGACAGCAAAGCAAAGCTCTTCTCCATACTTAGCCAACTCAGAGAACGGTTACATAGTCACTTTCAGAAATCATAAACCGGGATAAAATGTCATCTTCCGAGGCCAGAAAAAAAAAATGCCAACATTGCAAATCACGGGAAGATCTACCTTGATGAATACTTGACAGGACACTGAACGTTTTGTGGACGTGGTCAAAGTTATAAAAACAGGAGACACACATCTTTTTCTATGCAAACTACTCATGTTTACACTGTTATGGTAGCTTATCCCGCCATCCTGCCGTAATAAGCGTACCGTGTTTGGAAGTGCGCAATCACAAACTGATAAAATGGAATTTATTACTAACGAAAAGGAAGCATGTGAAAGCCAGGATCAGCACTTAGCCACATCAGCTCATCAGAATATAGTCAAGGTTGGGTGAAACTCATTATTCAGGACTCGCAGCCTTGATAACTTTGATTTTCATCCATCCATAGCATGGCCAAAAGGTACCATTTAATGAAGTACCATTCAGAGAGTAAATGGGGTCATATAATAGACAGTGCGGTTGCACCTTGTGTTCATGTACTGATAGCTGTTAAGGGTGCAGTGATGAACCAACAGAGCTCATTTCTCTTTGGTAATAAATTCTTGCTATTAATATTTATCAAATGTGTGGGCCGTCTCAACTGAGCCACAGCACATGAGACCATAAATATCTACTATTATATCAATTTGGAAGCTTCTTTTGTACAGTGTATAAACTTTAGGGTATTTTTAAGGGTGTGTGTATTGACCACTCGTCTTTGAAACCAATTCGAGGCCAGTAGTGCAGTTGCTCACGTCAGATATTGCCAGTTCCAAAGGGAACTTTAAACTGTGATTTCATTTTAAATCGCTCATCTAAGATTCTATATTAATTGCCCACCATCAAACGCAATTAGCAATTCTTTCATGTGTGGTTTATGTAATGTAATACTTCAATTACATTATTCATTCAGGTTCTGTTGTGGATTATAGGCTGAAAATTCTTTATTAGTGTAGATGTAACCATGCTGCTAGAGTTTTTAAAAATTTACTGATTGAATAATTAATTGGAAAAGAACAAGCTGCAGATTCCTGATGGATTTATGAGACAATTATTCTGTTTTGTGATTATCTACATTATACTATAGAAGCAATGGGGGGGGGGGAACCTTATGGAAAAAAATTCATAAATAAAGGGTCAAAAATATCTTCAAAAGTTTATTTTTTTAATTAAAAACTTAGCCATTATACGGTTTAAAAAGTAATATGTCAGATTCAAATGATACATTTCTCCTTTCTTTCTATTAAAATGTGTTTGCAGTACCCTACACTTAAATGTAGTACAAAGAAAAAAACCTCTAATATCTTAGCAGAGTTTAAGGAAACAGGTTCTTTATGCAAAAAAGTAAATTTTGAATAATATTAATCAATGAGTGATGTCAGAGATACTAGGAGAAAACTCATACAATGTAGTCTGTCTTTTATCTTTCCTTCTACTACAAAACCAAATGATCTTTTTTTTTTCCCTTGAAGAAATGGAGGGAGAGTCAAAGCTGGTATTCACTAGCCATCAGGCTATACAGGAGGCTTACTAAAGCATAGCCCCCAAACTTCCACTAAACCAGTTACCCAGCTGATACTCCAAGTTTCTGAGCAAACATTTGCAGAGTGAGGTAAAGTATGTTCTTTCCAACAGTCTGTGTACCTGACAACATTATCAGGTGGGGCTTCAATTTTATATATTTTTGAGGGAAACAGCAGTTATTATGTTCTATAATCAGCCATTTTCCTTTGTCATAAGCTGTCTAAATTAACAATATGTGTACTATCTAGTAAAACACATTAATATAACGTAACTGAAATAACAACCAAAGAAATGGGAGGAAATTGACTATGAGAAGACTATGACATTTTTGAGAAAATATTTGATTAAAAAAATCTATTTGTATGTATGTTATGATTGATCTAAGTCCTCGTCGGCATGCCGCACACCTTTCTATTTGTGATTTGGACTGTTCCTGCTTTTCAGGCTGCTCAAAGTGGGTTTCCTGTTAATATCTGTAAGCCTATCTCACAAAGATATTCTCTTGCTTCAGCCGCAAGGCAGTGATTTGTGCACTGATAGGCGTACTTTGTTTAGCGTCACCCATGGTGCAGATTGGATAGATTTTGTAAAAGATAGCATTACTTTAAAAGAAACATACAATTTGACAAGCGATTGCATTTTCCTTTCATTTTATTGCCATATTTTTCATCACACTCATTGTTTTCTAGCTGTCACTAAATTGTTCATTTTCTTACTCTGTTACATCAGTAGAGCTATTTACTGTTTATAAAGCAATATGCACTTACAGGTTTGGGAGATGGTTTGGGTTCTGAGGGTCGCATGTGCAAGTGGGTCATCATCGCTTGAAGACGTTCTCGTTCTTTAGAAAGCTGTTAAGAACGAGTGAGATCAGAAGCATTTTAGAAATGACTGATACAGCTATTTTATTGCTGTGATACATCTTATCATTGAGCTTGTCTCAGAGTAATGATTCCTGCATACAAAAGTCTGTGTCCGTAGGAACTTATCTGGGAGGAAGCACAACTTTAGCTAGGAAGGGGGGAAGAAAACATGGATAGCTTTCCTTATGTTAAAAGGTCAGAGAAAACAAATAACACTTCATCTTTTTGTCAATAAGAGAATTGAGGTCACAGTTGTCTTGACAGTAACAAGTTACTAAAACCATAAATTAGAAGACCCATGGTGTTTCTTTAAAGTCCTGTGGACACTGTTAGCGATGGACTAGTGCCAACAGCTGTGAAGGGGTGAAGGGTTCTCAAAGCAAAGTGCCTGCCAGGGTTGTCTCCACACTTCATGCATTCCCACTGAGGTCCAGTTAGTGCCCCCTCCAATCTGCCATCATCAATCTAATTCAATGGAGTGACAGAGACCAGGCAGTGTGAAACGCTGAACTCTGCCACGGAGTCGGCTTCTATACTTGCACTGGGTCTCATTACAAGTGACGGACCTTACTTTTCCATCAGTCAGACACAGCAGAAAAGAAAAAAAGAAAAAGACATAATTGGTCACACTGCAGACTGTGTCTTCATCAGCTAAACTTTTATGTTTCTCTCCACCTTTTATAGGTGGTAAACAGGTTTACAGAAAGTTTTTTTAAAAAACGACATCACTAATTAAGCTTGTGATGTGTCCTTGATTATTTTACAAGTCAAAATAAACATTTTTAACAGCTCTCTGGGGAAAAGCTACAACATGATGGGTTTAAAGCACATCAAGATGTAGTAAAGTGTGAAGAAAAAAATAAATTGTATCTTTAATTCAATAACACAAAGTATGGGTCTGATTGAGGGGGAAAAAACATCTTTAAGTTGAAACACTGGAAGAAGCCTTAAAGGGTAGGGCAAGCGTAGTAAGAATGATACAGAATGATACAGAATGCTTCTGACCTGTTTTATGAGTTCTATTTATTTTTGTCTAAATGCTGTTTCAATAGTAACTAAAATGTTTTAACTTAAATTAGCAGTACTTGATATAATACATTACTATCTGTGATATTATAAATTATTTGCAGTCATAACTCCAGTACAGACAAGTCTTAAAATTTTTTTGCAAGTTCTTTAATTAAAAAGACACCAAAGATAGAAAAGGAAAAGGTTCTTCTCAGAGTAATATGCTACAGGCATGATGCTATAAAGATTTTTGTTATATGATACAATCTAATGGGGATAAAAATCATGATTAGTTCATGTAAAAACTGTCTCCGCAATAAAATCATATCCAATTGGGGGAGGGGGTGGTATAACCACAATGGGGGAAAACTGAGATTGGGCTCTTTTTGGATATTCAAATATAGATTATGTAATCTAAAGGTTATATGTCTATGTGATATGTACATTAAGCCATATTCTTCCATCCCGAGTTATCAATTGCTGCATTCACTATAAACAATCTAAAATTCCATGTATTTCTATTAGGCATTGTGTTAAAAGACTCAGAATGTGCCCAATACCCAATGTAACCCACCAGAAATATGAGAGCGGAGTCCATGAAGTTAGCATTTGACAAACCTGTATTTCTAACTGTTGGACCACCTGCATTTGCACTCGGCATTGGGCAGTGCTCCGGTCATCCAACGCGTGTTCATTGTTAAGGTGCCTAAACAAACACAAGACACAAAACAGAAAAGTTAACCAATGTGTGTCTCAGTAGTAGATGCTCCACTTTGAACGCACTACCCTGAAGTCATAGTTCCCTGCACAGTAGGGCAAAAGGAGCACCTTGAAACTATACCAACAAAAGTTTCTTGAAATGAATAATGAAGAAAATAGATAGATACATATGCAACACATTAAAAGAAAATTTGAAATGGTGTTTCTGAGAAAGAACAACTTTATAAATAAGTGGGTTTATTTGTTAGTTGATCTAGGTTCAGCAATTGGAAACCTTTGTTCTATTCCGCCCCTTCCCTTGAAAAATTAAATCCATTCGTTTTAATACATCCTCACTCATCATAACAACAAACTTCCATGTATCTTGTCACAATTGTCACTCCTGCTTGAAGGGAAACTGTGGACTAAAAGAGTGAAGTGCATCAGGTCAGGTCTGAGGTGTGGGGTTAGACTGCAGGATGGCACCTCCACTATCCCTCTCTGCCCTCAGCTCAGCTCTGCTCAGTTCTCCTGTGAACCTAATTGTAACGCAACTAAAATTCACTCACTCTTGCTGGAAAGGAGGCATGAAATGTTAAACTGGAGGTGAGCTTATGATGTAAAGTGTCACTAATTCCTAATTAACGAGACCTTTAAAAAAGTCGTTTTTCAGTGTTTTCACCAAAATTTTAATGGACAATGAGATCGTGTTCTACAATGGTCATTGTAATCTTAACTTTAATATTGTTGTATTTTTCTTATGGTTTTTTTCCCCCACTATGAACTCTTGGAGAATATGCAAATATTTATTCCACAATCAGTCTAAACGAGGAATATTTTTTTAAAAAATGCTGTAGCTATACACAAAGAATAGAATGTAAATGGAACATGATAAATAGAATACACAGTTTCATAAGAAAAGATATATGCTGTAGAACATGTTTGTTTCTGCATAAAATCACTTTTAGAGAGGTTTTTTTTTTTTAACACTTGTGTACATCTTAGTGATAATTATCCTATACTTAAAGAACTAAAAAAAATGTATAAAATGTTTGCATTATATATCTGGGTCTTAGAAACCTATTCAATTTATCTATACAGCTCTTATTAGAATAGAGACTATAGACGACAATAATAGTCAATGAGGTTTTGTCTTGATTGAATTTTTCAGTGGGACACAAAAGAACCTTGTCATTAAAATAGTCCTTTATTCTCCTGTATGAAGGCGAAAGGTTTTTAAAGTGTTGTGATGTTCGGTAATGAGCCTCTATCTAAATTATCATTGGTGACAAACTCACAAAGCACTTTTCGAGGACACATAGTTATGAAATGCCAGAGCTGCCACTTTCTCTCCTGTAATTATAGGCTAGCTTGCAGCCCTTCGATGATCATTTATAGAACAGCCTCCAGTGGATTACTGAGAACTTGAAAAACACATACATACCTCTGCCACATCTCCCTTCTCCTTTCGTTGCTATTGTTTACCAGTGATATGTAAAATAATAGTGCCTATTCATCCTCCCTACTTAATTATGCCAATCAAAGTACAGAAATAGTGCTGGGTATAAATACAATGTACTAAGACTAACTCAATAGGCTGAATATTAATATTAAATTAGGAATGTATGTGTTTGTGACTCTTTTGTGCCCGAATTATTCTCTTTTATGCTTTTATAACTATCTCAGGTACTACATATTGCTGTTCAAAAATTCTCTATGATTTATAAATCAAGAATGAGATAATACTGAAAAATGAGAGGATTGGTGGATTTTTCTCAGTCAGTGCCTAATTGCTGTTTCAAAATGCATATGCAAAGGGACATTTCATTAATCATTTAATCATGTCCCTTGCAGGAAGTTGGAACTAATGTTGCAAATACCCTTTTCATATGAATGCTCCATAATACTATCTTATGCATTTGATATATTGCCTATGTCATAAATTATAGCTGCTTCAAAATGACCAAGTGGGGTTGTTATCCCCGAAGATGCTTGTTACAAAACCTTTATTAAGTTTCTTTTTTTTTTTTTTTTTTTACTTATCAGTAGTTCTATTTCACAGCTTCATACTAGCCAACAATAATACGGTTTCTGATGGCAAAGGTCTGTAAATTACACATGCAATCACTAACACCATTTCACAGGCCTGTTCTACTTCTACTGGTCTGCTAACAAGACGATTACACACAAATTACTGAATATCTATGAAATATTTAAATGCATTCTACTCTACTATGCATTAATAAGAGCAAAGCAAGCTCTGGAATTCTGGTTAGCTCCAGTCCCTAATGTCCCCCTAATGAGCTTCTTACCGAGACTGCAGTTCAAACACAGAGGTGAAGAAAAAATGCAAAGGGTGCATTCAGAAAGGCAGCACTGAACAAACATTGTGTGAGCCAGCTCTAATTTATAGGTCACTTTATAGGTATATTGATTTTTGTTTTCAAAATGGAATAAACGATGTGGTCTACTGGCGTTCTTTCAAAACTGCATTGGGTCTGTGTGCTAGGTAGGTAGTGGGGACTGAAAGGAATTTAAGTAGGCCGTCAAATTCTTTCTAAAAACAGTGAGGCAAGCACTTCAGAAAGATGAGAAGGAGAAAAGAGCCCGTCCAACATATTTCACGCACAATTCTCTTTAACGAAGCTTTTCAGGTTATAAACGCAGGTGGTAACTTCGGTTATACACACAGCAGATTAGCAATTCAATTTTCAACTCTCGATTTTTCAAATTCATTTAAAGTTATAGTATTCGGTAAGCTAAAAAGAGATCAGATTTAATCCAACCATGTTAGACTTTTTCTGTACAAAATGTTTCACTTGCAAATCGCTGTGTTTGATTTATTTTGCATCAAGCTTTTTATGTTTAAACACTGACAGGAGTTTAAATACAAAATGTTAGCTGTCACTATTCATTTAGCTGATTATGTGAGATGCCTTAGTTTTGAGAGATGGGGGCACTGTCACCAAAAGAAACAACATTCTGACAAGTTCAAAGCATGCTTTCTTGAGGTCATAATTTTGTAGCCATGCTGCCTAGTCAAAGACAAAGAAATAGACAATACACACTAAGCAAAAGCACAATTTCTAGTCAGCTACCAGAAAAAAAAGACAACATATTTTCCATTAAATAAACTATTCCCACTATGTTTTCTATTGTTCTTTATACAGTGTCAAGACTTAAAAATTTAGTCTTTGTAAATAAACCTGATTCATTTATTATCAACTAATTACTCTTTAACAGATTGATATTTTTATGGCACTAACCAGTCTGCCCTTCTTCAAAAGGAGTCTATCCATCTTCGTATCTCGGAACATGTATTGTTTGCTGGCACCTAGGCGTGCAAGTTCAGGAGCACTTGTCTGCTAACTGGAATGCGATATTGCAAACCTTTTGGATTAAGATCTAAAAGTCAGTGCATCCACATTCCAACTGACTTAGGTCCAGTGGAATGATAAATTTGCAGGCTAACTACACAAGTTTTGTCAGTTGTTATTACACTGTGACATTTATAAGACAGTAATGAAGAACTAATATTAAATGGTTTTAGTGATCTGGTAAAGTCTTCAATTATTGCTCAGAAAAATGATAAGCTTCTGTCAACACCTACTTTACAGAAAAATTCAAAATTTTTTCTAAATACCTTTTTAGCCTGAATTTTCTTCTTCATTTCTTATTTTTTGCTTTTATTTGGCTATTACAAATAAAAGTTTCTAATTTAATCTTAAGGTTTTTTATGCAATAGAAAATAATGTTTCAATTGAATACTTAATATTAAATATTAAAATCATGTATGTACATATATATGTATATATATATATGTACACACATATCTATATATGCAACTCTCTTCTGGTGACTTTTTATTTGATCCTGGGTAAAAGCAGTGAGAGATTCTACCAACTTGGGAAAGTAATGTAAGAAAGGGAATTTGGGATTCAATATAATTTATTTTATTATTTGTTACTTAACATATGTAGGCTAAGTAGTAATAATGGATAGTTTACTTGATTTCAAACTAATGAATAAGTTGTCTGATACCAAAGTAAAGTTCAAGCTATATAGTTTATTTCTAGTGCATTTTAGAAATAAAAATACCACAATATTTTCTAAAAAAACAAACAAAAAAAAACTTTTGTAAAAACACTGGCTATAAAATACTCAGAGAATGGATAAATAAGAAAATGGAGAGCTAAAAACCTTTTATCCTTTCATAGCTTTTTGACTTGTTTGACTTTTTTGTCCAAGAGTCTCAATTCTCTCCATGATTACAAAAGAAAAGCAAAATCTTCATTTCAAAAAAATCTTTATTAGTGGTGATGCCTTCTTCATTTCATTTTCTACAAAGTCACTAAATAAACTGAAATTAATTTAATAAAAGTATTATTTTATTTCTCTTAAAATTTCACACATATTTTAAGAAAAAGACAACATCAGTATGGAAATACGTCTTATTAATATTTCATTTCAGTACAGTACACTGGCATTAGCTCTATTAGCAGAAATTATCACAGATCTGTGGTTTAGGGAATTTAAAGCATATCATAAAAAAATGAACTAACAGAAAGGCCTGAAAGTCTGCTGTCATTTGTCCTGTCATCCCTATAAATTTAATGGGTCGGAAAAATGGTCAGTCTTTGGAACCAAAGTTGATATTTAATTGAAAGAAAATGCTTTCCTACTTGTAATTCTTCAGTCTAAAAAATACTAGCATGATTATAATAAAGAAACATGAAAGGTAAAATGAGGATTTCTATTCATCTTCTTGTTAGTAATAAAATATATATAAGTTTTTAAGATAAATAAAAATGTTCCTTTTCATGTGCTATAAAGAAAATCATCCTGAAGAAAATATATGGTATTTTCTTAAAGATTTATTTTAAGTTTTGTCATATAGAATAACTTGAAGCAATAAAATGTATGGTGACTGGGCTGATTCTATGGTTTAAATTATCATATTGAAGAAATAGCATGAGTCCTGTAACTAATTTTAATGATAAGAAATAATATTGATAAGGACTTATATACCCAAATGAAGAAATTAGTTCTTAAAAAAAATTAATATTCCTATAGTCTTTGTTTTAGCAAATGTTATTTTTTCAAAACAGGAAAACTTTAGCAAAGTTATCTAACGTTTTAAACGCTCTCTGCTTAGAACACTCAAATCAGTTTCATACCCAACACAATGACAGCTCACAACTATCCTATATAATAAAAGGCTAATATGCAAATCAACTGAATGGCAGAACGACCAGTTGCTATGACACGCACTGACCACCAGGGGGCAGATGCTCAGGAGTGCCACTCAGCCAGAAGCTGGGCTCATGGCTGGCGAGCTCAGCGGCGGTGGCGAGAGCCTCTCCCGCCTCCACGGCAGTGCTAAGGATGTCTGACTGCCAGCTTAGGCCTGCTCCCTGCAGAGAGTGGGCCTAAGCCGTCAGTCGGACATCTCCGGAGGGCTCCCGGCCTGCGAGAGGGTGCAGGCCAGGCTGAGGAACCCCCTTAGTGCATGAATTTTGTGCACCAGGCCTCTAGTTTTGATATAATAGGAGTGCAAATATTCATTTCAGGACGTTTAAAAAAGTCATAGCAGTATAGGAAGCATATTTCCTTTCAAGTGGTCAGTAATAAAAAAAAATGTTTTAAAAAATCCTTGTAGAAGTTATAAAGTTATTCTGATATCAAGTATGTGTGCCTTGTTGTTAAGATGCCTTTTCTCTATACCCTGTAGTCTACCATTTGTAAACACATCTTTCTGATGTTTCTGCCAACATCCTGGCAAAATAGCAGTGCAATTTCAAATGAGCTAATTAACTTAATTGTTGATGAAGCATGAAACAGTTCATTCACCCTGTTAGCTGCTCCATGACAACATAAGAGTCTCAGCCTGTGAAGTTACTCATCTCCATAAATCTATCTGCAGCTCTGTTTAGAACTCATACACTGGAATTGTGCATGGAAAATGGTCATGAAAAATGCATATTCTCATTTGAAAAAGAACCTTTTAAAAAGTAAATAATAAATTGTCACTGTATGAAAAAAGTAAAGATATTTCAAATTTTAATTTTAAGCTAGAGAAGCCATACAAACCATCATACATACATACAACTATGTATGTTTCTTTATGATGTTGGGGACAACAAGTGTCAATTTTAGATCCTTTTAACTTTCAGGTTTTTATTTTTATATACATTTGTTAAATATACATCTTAGATATTATTATTTAAGTTAAGAAATACAAAGTTTGCAGTGAAAAAATAAACCTATAAAATATATATGTTTAAAGTACACATATATAATATGACTTCTCATACAGTTTTACTTGAAATTTTTATTAAAAACTGAAATTTTAGTGAACCCTGCAAGCAGATGTCCCAATTATTAATGATGCTGTTATAGTAGGCTAATATTTTTCATTTATTCAAAAACCTCTATTGGCCCTCGCTGGTTTTGCTCAGTGGATAGAGTGTCAACCTGTGGACTGAAGGGTCCTGGGTTCGATTCCAGTCAAGGTCACATACCTTGGTTGCAGGCTCCTCCCCAGCCCAGGCCCTGGTTTGGGTGTGTGCAGGAGGCAACCTAGCGATGTGTTTCTCTCACATCGATATTCCTCTCTGTCTTTCCCTCTCTCTTCCACTCTCTCTAAAAATCAATGGGAAAATATCCTTGGGTGAGGATTAAAAAGGAAAAAAAGCAAAAAAAAAAAAAAAGAAAAAAAAAAAAGAAAAAGAAAAAACAAACAAAAAACTTCTATTGAATGATTTGTAAATTTCCTCATGGAAAGGAAAGATGAACAGTTAAACTACTTCATCTGACTTTGCTGATCCACTTGTTGAAACAATGAAAACTTTGTTACCCTCATGATGGACCTTTGTTTATGTAAAACAATGTGCCTGTAACTCCCATTAACCCACTTTCACCCCTAAAAGAAGTTAAATACGTACTTTAAAAACTGTCCAAAATCTTCACAAATGCTTTCACAGCCTGGCCATTTGCAAACTCCATGGCCATAGAGAGTGTGAGAGGCTCCAGTCTCCTCATGTGATGAGCTGCAGCAAAGGAACAGGCATCAGATTCATCTCAAAAAGCCATAATCGTTGCAGACTGCTCGAGCCTGTCAGGTTACACCCAGTGACAAACAGGTCAAAACAGGTCAATTCAGCTCAGAGCACTCAGGAAAATTTAATCGTTCTACTGAATAGTTCAACTGCCAAGGCTAGATGATGTTCCAATTAGATGGGAAATAGAACCAAAGACAACTGTTAATAAAGGATGAAAAACCGAGAGGACTGCATAATATCATATGCTAATCCTGCCATATGACCTTAATGTAACATTTACCACTAAAGAAGTATATATATTTATTCATACGTGGTCAAGTGGGGAAAAAAACCACCTGTATTTTTAAGAGAATAATAAGATTTTTGAAATACTCTTTTTAAAGAAGAGCATTAGGACATTTAAATTGTTCAATATATACGTGTGAACCATATATATATGTCTACTAGTAACAGTTGATTTAAAAAATGCTACTTAGATATGTATTATATCAGATAGAGAGATCCTAGAGCAGTGGTTCTCAACATTCCTAATGCCGCGACCCATTAATACAGTTCCTTATGTTGTAGTGACCCCCAACCATAAAATTATTTTCGTTGCTACTTCATAACTGTAATTTTGCTACTGTTATGAATCGTAATGTAAATATCTGATATGCAGGATGTATTTTCATTGTTACAAATTGAACATAATTAAAACATAGTGATTAATCACAAAAACAATATGTAATTATATATGTGTTTTCCGATGGTCTTAGGTGACCCTTGTGAAAGGGTCGTTCGACCCCCAAAGGGGTCGCGACCCACAGGTTGAGAACCGCTGTCCTAGAGAAATCAACCACCTTCTGAAATATACAATCAACAAATTAATCTCAATTAAAATAAGTGTGAAAGCATTCTGAGGAATATCATTTTATATTAATGCAAGCTAACAAGAAAAAGTTTTCATGATACTCAAAAACATCGCCAAATGATAACATTCTATTTTAAACTTATTGTAATTAAATGTGTCTTTGAAAAAAATATATTTTTATAAAAAAACTAGAGGCCCAATGCACAAATTCATGCACCTTGAAAGGAACTATGGGCACAGAGGCGGGTCTTGGCCCATCCTCTGCACCCCACCTAGCCCCTCCCTCCACGTCCCCGGTCACCTGTCCATGGGTAGCCCTGCTCCCACCACCACCACTCCCACACACTGACAGTGCTGGCCCCACTCGCACCCATCGAAGGTGCGATTGGGGCCAGCACCAGCAGCGGGTGCAAGCAGGGCTGGTGCTGTCAGCGGGTGTGAGTGGCAGCTGCTGCCCCGATCGCCCTTCAGGACAGGGAGAGGTGGAGAAGCTCTGAGGAGCAATCAGGCTGGCAGCTGCCGCTTGCACCCACTGATGGCGCCAAGTGATTGGGACTGGCAGTGGGTGTGAGCAGCAGCTCTGGCACTGGCAGTGGGTGTAGGCAGGGCTGTCGCCGGAAGCAGGTGCGAGAGGTGGCTGCTGGCTCTGATCTCCACTCAGGAGCAGGGGGAGGTGGAGAAGCCCTGAAAGGCAATTGGGGCCAGCAGCCACTGCTTGTACCTGCTGACAGTACCAAGTGATTGGGGCCGGCACCAGGTGCCAGCAGTGGGTGTGAGCGGTGGCTCCAGTGCCAGCAGCAGGTGCAAGTGCTGGGCGGGACCATGGCCTGCAGGAGCAAAGAATTTTCAGTAACCACCAGAGGCACTCCCTGATGACAGCAACTGGTGCCCCGCCTTGGTCTGGAGCCCCCACTCACCTGCTCCACCTGCGGCCAGTACCCGCCATGTTCTGCACATGCCCCCTGGTGGTCAGTGCACATCATAGCAACTGGTTGTTCGGTTGTTCCACCGTTTGGTCTATTTGCATATTAGCCTTTTATTATATATGATGATACCTGTTGCAGCTAGGCAGATATTTGTATTCTATTAAACAACACTATCATTCTACTACACTTAAATTTGAAAACTATAGATCATATATGCCTCAGTCACTTTAAGAAAATCTTACTCTTACGTTTCACCTTTTAAAAAGATACTTTTCATGTTGAGAAATATTTTAGCTTACATATTTCAAGTAAATTACTTTAAAGGCCTTGAATAGGTATCCATATCCCTGAATAAATGGAACTAAATGGACAAAAGTGCATGGGTACTCCTCTTACAAAGGCAGTCTTTATACAACTAAAGTAAAACAGTAACTTTAAAAATTATTTTATATAATAAAAGCCTAATATGCTAAGTGTCCAGTCGACCTGTTGGCTGTTCAACCAATCAAAGTGTAATGTGCGAATGATATGATAAGGCCGCTCAACTGCTCGCTATGATGTGCACTGACCACCAGGGGACAGATAGTCGACCGGTTGACCAGTCACTATGATGTGCACTGACCACCAGGGGGCAGACACTTCGACTGTTTGACCAGTCACTATGATGTTCACTGATGACTAGTGGGCAGATGCTACAACCGGTAGGTTAGCTTGCTGCTGGGATCAGGTCAATCAGGACTGAGCAAGATGGACCAGACACGCCCTGGAGCCTTCCCACGGTCCCTCCCCGGCCCTGATCGTGCACCAGTGGGGTCCCTTGGCCTGGACTGAGCCCTCACACAATCAGGGACCCCTTGGGGGCTGTCAGAGAGCTGGTTTCGGCCTGATCCCGCAGGTCAGGCTAAGGGACCCCACTGGTGCACCGGGACTCTAGCCTATATAATAAAAGCCTAAGCGACCATTACAGCAGAAGGACCAGAATGACTGGTCCCTATGATGCACACTGACCACCAGGGGGCAGATGCTCAATGCAGGAGCTGCCCTCTGTTTTTCAGTGTTCTTCCACAGAGGGAGCGCCACTCAGCCAGAAGCCGGGCTCATGGCTGGCGAGCACAGCTGCCATGGTGGGAGCCTCTCCCGACTCCATGGCATCAGGCACAGTGGGCAGGGATGAGCACAAGAGGCACCTGGCCCTGACTCGGGCTCCTCCCTGGCCACCTGCTGCTTGGCACACTGCTACATCCCTCAGGGGATGTCCGACTGCCAGTTTAGGCAATCAGACATCCCCCAAGGGGTCCCGGACTGTGAGAGGGCACAGGCTGGGCTGACGGACACCCCGCCTCCCCCCATGCATGAATTTCATGCACTGGGCCTCTAGTCTAACATAATGTACTTAATGTTGGTAACTTAAAATAATTTTTAACTTACAAATTTTGAGTCAAATTTATTCAGAAAGTTATCAGCATAAGTTTATTTTTATATATTTATAAATACCATCATATATTATGTATATATATATATATATATATATATATATATATATATATATATATATAATGATGTGTGAAACTGGTTAAGTTAAAAAATGGTAAAATGTTCTGATGGAATTCAGGTTAATAACAACATCTTAGTAGTAAAATATATCAACAGGATAATTCCACATGCACTTATTAAAAATAACTTTTTTTCAGGTAAATTACCACTGTAGCCATAAAACTGTTAGTATTTGAACTGCTTTGTGAAATAAAAAAATACGTAAGATAAATAATCTAAAGGTTTCCATTTAATTTGCTGTTTTATACGCTTTCCCTTTGTTAGCACAAATCATAATTTTTAGTTTTAATGGACAGTGACAGTAAAATTTGGTGAAAGATAAATTTAAGATACATCTCATGGGATTTACCTGTCCCGCCTTGTGCTTAGGACTGAAGACTGTCCATTCACCATGGAGTGATGGGTGATTGGTGGTGAGGCTTTGGAAGCGGTGGGGGAGGTAGTCAAGGAGGAGTTGTTAGTAGTGAGGTCGAGCCCTCCATGTTTGACGCCATTGTCTTCCATGCTGTGAACTCCAGTCACTTCTTTCCATAACTGCTGAATCTCAGCAGGACTCAAGCCAGCTATGAAATGGGGAAAAGAGCCACAGGTAAAGTTCACCTAATGAGATAGTGTTATTTTTGGATTGATGTCAATAATAAAAGTACTATTACAGCATAATTAATATACAAAAATAAGTGACTTTACACCATCAGCACCACAGTTTTTCTCTTAAATAATCAGTTATTTGCTAAAGACTACCAATTTGGCAATAGTACTGAGAATAATAGTATTCAGAATAATACTAAAGATCAATAGAAAAAAATCCAGCAAATTCGATTTGAAGATTATTCAACTTCTACCAGATTTTACTTATTGCTAGCTAATATTAAGTTTTATTAGTGAGGAAGTGAAAGAGAAATAGATTTGTAAAAAGACATATCAAAAGAAATGAATGAAAAGAAAAACTGATCTTATGAAGGTTAACAAAAAGTGTCAGAGAAAAATAGTAAACACTAAATTCAAAATAAAACAATTCCTATAAATAAAAGCCTCATATGCTAAGTGTCTGGTCAGCTGGTCAGCCGTTCAACCAATCAAAGCGTAATATGCTAATCATATGCTAAGGCAGCTCAACTGCTTGCTATAATGTGCACTGACCACCAGGAGGCAGACAGTCGACCAGTCATTATGATGTGCACTGGAGGCAGATGCTCCAACAGATATGTTAGCTTGCTGCTAGGGTCTGGCCGATTGGGATTGAGAGTGACAGGTTAGACATGACCTGGAGCCCTTCCGCAGTCCCTCCAAGCTGGACAACCTCCTGCCTTCCTTCCCAGCCCTGATCATGCACTGGTGGGGTCCCTCGGGCTGGCCTGCACCCTCTCGCAATCCGGGACCCCTTGGGGGATGTTGGAGAGCCGGTTTCGGCCAAATCCCACAGGTCAGGCTGAGGGAGCCCACTGGTGCACAAGTTTGTGCACCGGGTCTCTAGTATTTTATAATTATCATTTTGAAGTCCTGAATAAGACAATATGCTTATTATAGGAATCAATTAAGCAGATAATATCTGAATGTTCCTTTTACTTTATGACTGATAGAATAAGTCCACTACTCATTGTAACAACTTCCTGGTTAAGATTATACAAACTAACCTAATTTATGAAGAATAAAATATAAGACCTAGGCACAATCCTTGCACTTTTATCCATAATTTTCAAACAAGTAGTTGAAACACTATTGTTTATAATATTTAACTTATAAAATAATACTTATATGTTCCAAGTACTGTGCTTTCATCTAGTCTTTATATACCTTACTAGAGGTCCGGTGCACAGATTCGTGCATCAGTGGGGTCCCTCGGGCCGGCCTGTGGGGATCAGTGGACCTCCGCGT
This sequence comes from Myotis daubentonii, assembly GCF_963259705.1. Taxonomy (NCBI): domain Eukaryota; kingdom Metazoa; phylum Chordata; class Mammalia; order Chiroptera; family Vespertilionidae; genus Myotis; species Myotis daubentonii. The sequence continues at coordinate 10,437,608 of NC_081849.1, read as the reverse complement.
CACTGCAGCCTGGCCTATCCACCATCTTGTTGGGCTCCAGCCCTCTGTCCACATCAATCGAAGTAGTACAGGAAGTGGCAGGCAGCCAGAGAGGAGCCTGAGCCAGGGATGAGTACTGTGTAGCTCCCGCTCATCCCAGCCCTGCTGCACCTGCCACTACTGCTCAGGTGTATAGGGGGAGTGTGCGCCAGAAAGGTTCGTGCTGCCACAGCTGTGCTCACCAGCCATGAGCCCAGCATCTGGTGCCCGTCTGTCAACTGAGCAGCGCTCCCACAGTGGGAGCACACTGCCCACCAGGAGGCAGCTCCTGCATTAAGTGTCTGCCCCCTGGTGGACAGTGCATGTCATAGCTACTGTACAGTCATCCAGTCGTCTGGTTGTCCTGTCGCTTAGGCATTTATATATAGAGATGCTCTTTAATCCTCACTACAATCCAATAGAGTTGATATTTTTTCAAACATTTCTTCATTAAATTTATTGGAGTGACTTTGGTTATCAAAATTATATAGGTTTCAAGTGTATAGTTGTGTGATACATCATGTGTATATTTCATTGTGTGTTTACCATCCAAAGTCAAATCTCCTTCCGTCACCATATATTTGACTTCCTTTACCCTAATATTTTTTTATTTTAACCAATTATGGATGAAGAAACAAAGTAGAAGCAAGGTTCAAAAATATATACAAAGCCACAAATCTTATATGCAGTATAAGGTAGCCTGACATGAATGTCTTTGCTCTTAAAATATTATATTAAATACTAGGGGCCCGGTGCACGAAATTCATGCACTGGGTGTGTGTGTGTGTGGGGGGGGGAGTGTCCCTCAGCCCAGCCTGCCCCCTCTCACATACTGGGAGCCCTCAGGCATTGACCCCCATCACCCTCCAATTGCAGGATCGGCCCCTTGCCCAGGCCTGGGCAGGGGACCCTCATTTCCCCCCATCACTGGTTCTGCCCCCAGCTCAGGCCTGATGCCTCTGGCCCAGGCATCAGGCCTGGGCAGGGGACCCCCAGACCCCTCCGATTGCTGGCTCTGCCCCTTGCCCAGGCCTGATGACTCAGCCAGAGGTGTAGACCCCCATCACCCTCCGATCGCCTGATCGGCCCCTTGCCTAGGCCTGACACCTCCGCCAGAGGTGTCAGGCTTGGACAGGGGACCCCCATCTCCTCCCAATCACTGGCTCTGGCCCTTGCCCAGGCCTGAGGCCTCTGGCCCAGGAATCATGCCTGGAGAGGGGACCCCCATCTCCCTCTGATCGCTTGCTCCACCCCCGGCCCAAGCCTGACACCTCTGACCCAGGCTTCAGGCCTGGACAAGGGGACCATCATATCCCCCCAATCCCCGGCTCCACCCCCCACCCAGGCCTGATGCCTCTGGCCCAGGCATCAGGCCTGGGCAGGGGACCCCCAGCCCCCCGTCCAGGCCTGATGCCTCGGCCAGAGGAATTGACCCTCATCACCTTCCAATCAACAATCACCGGATCGGCCCCTTGACCAGGCCTGAGGCCTCCGGCAGAGGTGTCAGGCCTGGGCAGGGGACCCCCAGCTCCCCGCGGTTGCAGGCTCTGCCCCTGCCCAGGCCTAATGCCTCTGGCCGAGGTGTCCGGCCCGGGCAGCGGGGACCCACAGCTGCAGCGGCCCTGCGATCGTGGGCTCCGCTTTAGGCCCAGGCAAGGGACCCCTAGCTCCCAGGACTGCCAGCTTCAACCGTGTCCAGCTCCCATCGCTGGCTCCACCCCTGCTTCCTGCTATCACTGGCCAGGGCGTCAAAGGCACCTGATTCTCCGATCATAGCTGGGGGGCAGGGCAAAGGCGGCCCCAGGGCCGCCTTTGCCCTGCCCCCCAGCACTTAGCTCCCCCCTGGGTTTCCGATCACTGTCAGTGGCAGGGGGCTTCTTCCTGCTTTCCCTTTAGCCTCCCTGCATTGTGCCTACATATGCAAATTAACCGCCATCTTGTTGGCAGTTAACTGCCAATCTTAGTTGGCACTTAATTTGCATATAGCCCTGATTAGCCAATGAAAAAGGTAGCATCGTACGCCAATTACCATTTTTCTTTTATTAGTGTAGATATGAAAACTTCTGGGAAAATGTAGTTGTCATTATAATTGCTATTGTTTATTGAGTATCAACTGTATTCTAGTGCTTTACATTCATAATCACAATTAACCTCATTTAAAGTTAGAAATCATTACATTTTACAGATGAGGAGGTAGAGGCTCATATCAATGAAATACGTTGCCCTAAATCATGAAGCTCAGAATTAGTGGACAGAATTTAAACTTGTGGCTCCTAAATCTTTGTTCTTTTTTACTATGTTTATCTACAATGCCTAATAGAAAAATGGAAGTGCTAATCAAACCACTTCCCCTCTCCCATGACCCAACAAGCATGTGCGTCGGATGATACAGTGATGCTGATTGACCAAGAGGTATGTGGGCATGAGTGGGATGGAAAAGGAAGGGGAGAGTGGAGGAAGATTACAGAATAGGATGGAGAGGAGAGTTAGTCCTCTCACTCCTCCCCCTGCAGGTGGAAGAATCATCGATCTAGCCATAGTGGTAAGTAGACCAAAGTAACAGAAGAATTCTCACCGCTCCAACCATAACTTCTGGTTAAATTACTCATACAGTGACAATCTTAAATTGTTTATGCCCACCACTATAAGTTTTACTGAAAGTTATTATTTTGGTGATTCTGGATTCTTATGATTGAAAGAGTAAAGAAAAAATAGGGTAATTCAGATTTCCAAAGTTGTTAAAAAAAATACCAGTTTTCTTCTATAAAAAAAGAATGGCTTAATAAAGTATTTCTATTACATAGAAAAGAATTTATATACAACGAGCATTAATTCTCGCTTTAATTCTAACTTCAACCATGGATTATAAAACTCTTCTGATTGTAACTTTTTGATTACCTGCCTCTATGTATTAGATGTCCTAAAGGCCAAACTCCATTAGCAAATCCTTTTGTGGGATAGCATCTACATCACTTCGGCATCAAAACTCCCACTACCTCACTTGCCACCTCTCTGCTTCACCATCAGCCATTGCCTGGACCACTGCGGTAGCTTCCCGTCTTCCTGCTTTTACTTTGCCTTCGTATAATTTACTCTTCATATATCAGCCCAAATTTATCTCTTTAAATGTAAATTGGGCCATAGCACTTCCCAGGCTTTCCGGAACACTTAGAAAAACAACACCTGACGATGGCTTATGAGGTGCTGGCATTTATCACCTGGCTCTTGCCTGCCTCTCTGACCTCATCTCTTTCTCTACATTTCATGCTGTTATAATTCTGCTGCTACTCAAAGGTCTCACCTGCTACCTTACCAGCTACTGCTCTGGCTATTCCCACAGCCTGGGCCACTCTGGTTGCAGATGGTCCATGGCTTTCTCCCTCCCTTCACTTAGAGGGTTCAAGCATCACCTCCCCTCAGAGGTTTACCACACACTCAACCGCTGCGCTCTCCACCCTGTTTTCTATCATTCTCTATGACCTTATCCTACCTGATTTTTTTAAAAGGTTTATCAGTCTCTGAAACTATTACTTTTATAAACTTATCATCATTCTCCTTCCATTACAATTTAGGCTGTATAGGAATTTCTTATTTTACCAGTATATCCCCAGTGCCAAAACAGTACCTGGGATGTGCCCAATAATCAGCTGTTGATATCATTGATTTTATCAAATTCATACAGTTCTTGAAGACATCTTGGTTTCCACATGAAGGTTCTGTGGCTCTTAAAGGGCACGCTATGAGCATTGCTCCTCTCTCAGGCCAATGTCTAGCGAATTATAAATGCTACTAGCCGATTCTAACAAATTAAGTGGCTAATAAAATTTCATTATCTTGGCTAAAGGACTCTTAGGTATTTTTAGAGACTATATTTTAGTGAATGATGTTATTAATAATTTTTTTTGGATTTTATTAATAATTTAGTTAACCTAAGTATCCACTTACTTTTAAAAGCAGATTTCCATTATACTAGTCATTTGTATTGAAAATTAATGGGATGAGCATGATATGGCAACAAACACCAAGCACATCAACATCTGATGCATAAAGAACCACTCAGTATCCAAACAATGATTCTTAATTCAAAAAAAGAGGAAATTGTTTTTAAATATTATAGATCCGGAGCAGAGAACAGATCATAACGAAAAGAGATTCCTGTTAGCAGGAGTGGTTCCCAAAAGTATCAGCATATTAGAATCACTTGGGGATATTTTAAAACTTCCCAATTAAATCACAGTTTCTAGTGGTAGGACCAAGGAATCAGTAGTTTTGAAGCCCCACAGATGATTCCACAGTGCAAATAATTTGAGAGGAAAATTTTTATAAGTAAACTATCACATTGTTCATGAGACAAAGTCATCCCATCTACAATTTGCTTGGCTCTTGTCTATGAAAATGGAACAACTATTCAATTTTGTACAATTTTGAAAGTGTGTGAGTTTTAAAGTTTTGATGATTTGCAAGAAATAATTTAAGCTATTTTTCTGGCAGTAACATACAAGCTCAGCATTCCCCACACTGTTCTCTGGAACAATGCTCTTCCAAATGCTGTCAGTCTGAGAGGTCTGGTCTGTGGTCTTTGTGTTCTAGACACTCAGGAGTGTCCTGACTCACGTGAACATGTAAAACAGTTCTGAGATGTCTAGGAACAAAGAACACTTGAGTCTCTTTTTTTAAACTCAGTATCTTACAAATATATTTGAGGAAAATAAAAAAAAATTCCATTGAGCTCATTTATTCTAGTAATAAATACCAGTCATAGGCATAGGATTCATTAAGTGATCTCCAGCCCAGGCCCCTTCCTCAGATTGCAGGCTGCCTATTTATAACCTTAGCAAATATCTTAAAGCTTACAAGTTCAAAGCTAAGCTTCTGCTTATACAGCCCCCCTGACTCCAACTAGATTTTTTGTCTCTTATTTTGCAGATGCTTCAGACAGGCCAGTCACTTTTCGAAGTGCTTCATACATGGTAATTAATCGAATACCCCAAACCACTATGGTTTTTGTTGTTTTCACTATTATTGATTATTATTATTAGCCCCCTTTCAGAGATGAGGACAACGAGACACAGAAAAGCTAAGCTAACACATGCAGAGTTCCCTCACAGTTGTAGGTCATTATTCAAATATCCCCTTCCCAGGACGGCTTCAGTGGCCACCGGGTCTACAGGTTCAACTCCTCCCATCTCCTACTGCTGCTTTATGTTTTCCTGTCCTTACTTAAATCCTTCCTACTCAGCACTTACCACTGCCTATCTTACTTAGTTTATTTATTGGCTTTCTTCTACACTGAAATGTAAGTTTTATGTTGGCAGGTATTTTTGTCTGTTTTCTTCACTGAAAGAAAGCGAGTGCAACTTCAATGAATATTACTTAGAGTTGTGCACTGGACCAGAACACTAGTGTACTGGAAAGCATAATTTGGGAATCACTGGGCTAGACCATCATAAAATAATAAACTTAAAATCTTAGTGAAGATTATTCAAGTTTCTTTAATAACTTATTTCAGGGATGTATACATACTAGTGGTAAAAAGTTTTATAGTTATGTAACTTAAAAATTTCATAACCGCACGAAATTCAGAAACCCTATTCTACTTTTTTTATGATAACGTGGGCTTGTTCTCGTTCACTGCCAGTACTACCAATAAGCAGTAAAAGTTTGTTTTTTCCAGGAGTTGAATTAATCAAGAAATAAATTTCTAAATAAGTGACATATAAAGCAATCCTATATAATAAAAGCCTAATATGCAAATTGTTCCCTCGACTGGGAGTTCAACTGCTCACTATGAGGTGCACTGACCACCAAGGGTTGGGGTGGAACATGGCGGGCATCAACAATGTGCTGCAACCCTTCGCCGGCTACCCGGGGGCGGGGGTGACAGGACGGAGGTGCATTAAGAATGCGGGGTGTCTGCCGAGCTCACTCTCACTTCCCCTGCTACCCTCCCCCAGGGCGCCAGGGCTTGTGCACCAGGGACGCCCTTGAGCTCAGGTGCCGAGTGCCCACAGGAGCCCACCCTGCACCCGCGTGGAATCTCCCAGGTGAGCTGGGGTGCCGCCACCGGGAATGCAGGGCCCGGCTGGGCTGCCCATGGGATAGTGAAGGAGCCGGCTGTGCTCACTGCATCTCCGCATGGGGACTCTGGTGCCGGGACTCAGGCGGGGGGGGGGGGGGGGGGCGGTGCAGGAGCCCGGGGGCCCAGGTGCTGGCCAGGCCCAGAGGTCAGCTGGAACCTGCCCTTCCACACCAGGCGCTTATGCTTTGATCGCTGGCCAAGCATAGGGACCGCACCCAGGCCTGAATTTCGTGCACCGGGCCTCTAGTTATATAATAATTGTTCAATCTTGGAATCAGAGTTTGTAGAGTAACAACTAGGTGCCAAGCACTGTGCTAAGAATTAATTAAAATGCCATAATTTATATCTAGATTATACATCCTTGGGGCACACAAGGTTTAAAAGTTTCAATGGTGTTACTTATTGGTAAAAATTACATTAGTTGTTCTTTCACATTCAATGTTATTTTATTTTCTATGTCCAGTAACTAGTTTTCAATATTAAATTAAAACATTTAATACACTATGATAAAAAGTCAGTCTACTGTAAATTTTTGATTCACTTAGTTACTGGTATTCTGCTTATTTTCTAGGGTTACTTACAATTAGAAGTAATAAAAACAAATTTTGGAAGAAGTATTTATACCATCCATATATTTTATTGAGCCAATTTTATATTTTGTAGTTTGAATTACTGAAATAGTATCACATAATTTTATTTTCATATTAAATTTTATATTTTGAAAAACGAGGGTCCACACATGACCAAAATAATTAAATCACAAAAAAGTGTATATTTCAAAATTAGATTTCCTCACCAGCCCTGACCTCTGGGTCCTCAGTTCTCCTCTCCAGAGGCCATGATTATTCCAACCTCTAGGCTACCTTTCAGAGAACTATTTGTTCATATGTAATGTGCCAAACCTAACACATTATTTTTTTATATTTGACTAGGGGCTACTATAGCCTGTAGGTACAATGCCCATCTTTAAAATATATGTTTAATGAAGGGTGCATCAAACACACATTTTGTCCAAATGTTGAATTATAGGGAATAAAAGTCACTATTTGGCTGAAACTGAGACCAAAGGCAAATATAGTAACAAAAACAGGAACTTCTGGGATATAGGAATATATTTGATATTTTACAAATTACTTCTATGATTTTAATATTACAATTTTTTATAGGCTGCATTTTTAAAGTTAGATATTATATTACAAAACAATAACTTCTCAGTTTTCATCATCCAAATATTTTATTGTGGCAAAGTTGACATTCCATTCTTTAGTCTTCCTTCAAGACATAGAGAATTGACAAACAGAAGTTTTTTTTTCAAGTCTTGAAGCCTAACTGAAATTATGTATGCTAGCTCATTAAATAATTCTATAACAATTAGATTAACAATATCATTTATTCTTCATCTTTCTACCATTTTTACATTTTCTCAAAAACTAACTCAACACACTTTCATATTTTCCAATGTATTTCATAATATATGTAAGATATTATACATAATATTAGTATTCACAGGAAACTTAGATCTAAGTTTTATGCCTGCAATAATAAATGTACTGTGTACATTTATACGTCTGCTCACTGATGGAGTTTTAGCATATGACTGCCCCGCCCCCCACACAATATATTATTTTCCTTCCAAATTACAAATAGAAACTTACTTGTATTTGAAAGGGAATCCTATGATGGTAACAGTAACTCTGCATGTCATACTTTCTCATACTACTGGTGCTTTACACGGATTATGCATTGGTGAGCTATGCAAGCACATGATCACAGATTAACCAAAAAAATCAAGGATGTCAGAATGGTGTTGAAGTAGGCATTTGGCTATTTAAATTTCCATATGCAGAGAATGAAGTCAAAGTCAAATAATTGATTTTGACTAAATACTCATACCAAAGATAAACTTCAGCACCTTTCTAATTCAGCATAAATGACATTATTATAGACCAGAAGCCCGGTGCATGAAATTTGTGCACTTGAGGGGGGGTCCCTCAGCCCAGCCTGTGCCCTCTCGCAGTCCAGGAGCCCTCAGGGGATGTCCGACTGATGGCAGTCCAACATCCTTAATGCTACAGCGGGAGAGGCTCCTGCCACCGCAGTTGCACTCGCCAGCCATGAGCTCTGCTTCTGGCTGAGCGGCCCTCCTCCTGTGGGAGCACACTGACCAGTAGGGGGCAGCTCCTGCATTGAGCATCTTCCCCCTGGTGGTCAATGCACATCATAGTGACTGGTTGTTCTGCCGTTTGGTTGATTTGCATATTAGCCTCTTATTATATAGGACTAGAGACCAGTGTACAAAATTCATGCACGGGGGGCAGGGTGGTGTCCCTCAGCCTGGCTTGCACCCTCTCCAATCTGACACCCCTCAGGGGATGTCTGACTGATGGACATCCCACTTACAACCTGGGACCACTGGCTCCTAACCACTTGCTGCTTACTGGCTTGATCTCCACCTAACCGCTCCCCTGCCGGCCTGATAGCCACCAACTGTCCTCCCCTGCCGGCCTGATCACCCCTAACTGCCTCTGCCTTGGCCCCCACCACCATAGCTTTGTCCGGAAGAAAGTCAGACGTTCGGAAGATGTCCGGTCTCCCGGTCTAATTAGCATATTACCCTTTTATTAGTATATATTATTTCAAACAATCTTAATTTTCTTTATTATTCGACAGTTCTCTGATTCCAAGCTGTTCTAGTTCCATAAAGTGTTAGTTGAAAATTGTACCAGCTCCATAGCCAGTACTCCCTGTTTGGTCTTTCAGTTTGGTAATGAAAATATGTTTTAAATAACTTTTATAAGTTCAAAAATATCTAAAACATTAGAATGAAATGAAGTTTTTACCACATATATTTTAGTCCTTGTAATCATAGTAAACCAGTAAATATACTGTGTATTGGGATACACTGACTTTTATCTTTTATCAAAATTTAAAGTACATGCACAATAATTTCCTATTTTCTAACCTGTAGACAATGAATATGTGTTTCTAAATAATTACTAGTTAGTATTTAAACTATACTATGTATGTAGTAAATAGCTTTATATTCAGTCTTTTATTTGAGATTGATTTATAAATCCATCATTTTTTATTTGCTTTCTGTATATCTACAGTCACTCTATACACATAGAGATAATCTAATGCCTATTTTACATTAAAATTCAATATTATAGTAATATTCATGATTACTTTAAATGCTTCATATTTAAAATAATTTACTGAAATGGTAGAATACATTTCATTACTTTACAATATAAATAAAAATGTGAGTATATCTCCTGCTTTTATCAAAATTACCTGATTCTCATACACATATATTTAATAGAGTTGAAAAAAGTTTTAACTTTAAAAGCAGCCCAAGGAAGTTGTATTAAATCATGGGGATAAATACTTCAAATATGGCATATTTTCAAGAATGCACTGAGAACATTATCACTGAATATTAATCCTACTCAGTTTTCATATGGCTCTTATCTGTGGCTAATCAGTCAACCATCCAAAGCCCGATGCAAAGTGAACTGGGAAACTATAAATGAAAAAAATTAAAAATTTTTTATGTGAAATACCCAGTATCTAAGGCAGAAATGATTCAGGGCTTACATTATCTAACAAATATTTCTTTACTTTCCCACACTCTAATTTTGGGATTCTGGCACAGCACTCTGAAGAATTTTTTTTTTTTTTTCTTATTGTAACTGGCTTATCTGAGAGTCTGGCTGTGTTTGGCTGATGGTTCTCCACAGTCAAACTTTTCACACTTACTCATCTAAACACTGAAAAACATGAAAATGATTTTCATCTTGTTTGTTTAACATATAAATTTTCTGCTCAAACCCCAGATGCGTTTTCAGATTTACTTCCTTTTCCTCAATGGTCTCTATCCTGCGTGTCTTATCTCTCAGCTATCTTGTGAAGTGTAGCAATAAAATAAAAGGGAACAAGAGAATTCTATCAAAAGAAAGCTCAGAAATAAGAGAAAATTTTCATTTGAAAACTATTAGAATGGTTGTGTGATAATACATTTATTTGTTCAGAAAGGTATTTTTGTATGCTTATTTTGGAAACATATTTCACAAATATATTTCAAATAAATTACATTTTGTTTCTATGAACATCTGTTTTAAACTTTCTTGAGATGCCTGTTTGAATGGTTTTAGTCAAAATCATGATAGATTATGCTTCTCTACTGAGGAGATTTGCATAGATTTTAGATCCTAAAAACAGATTTTATTTTACTGAAAAAAATCAATAAAATTATTTCTTTTGCTTCTGTATTAATGTAGTTTCCTACCAAAGGTATCCATATTTACACTGAATTAATTTATAAGTCTTTCGTTTTTTAACCTTATTTCTTCATTTGCCCTCAAATTTTATTTATTTTCCTAAAGAATAATTTGTTAATAGAACACTCATTGCTAAGGTGACACCATGATTTATTCTAATTCTCTTTGGAGTGACACAGAAAGTGGGTTTATTGCCTTGCTTTTCTGTCACTATTTAAACTTTCTTGATTTTCTAGGTGTAAATTAGAGGATCAGGTGAATTAGAGTATCTGAATCAAGTGAATGGGGGAATTCTAGGAAAAATAATCCAAAATGACAACAATTTGATAAGTAAAGATAAAAATATTTACCACACTACTTTCAATTTAATGTGGCAATTTAACGATTATGTGCATTTTAAAAACTATTTTATTTGCCTAATTGTACTTTTTGTATATTTAATTGCTATTGATTTTCTTTAGTGCATCATTAAGTCAGAAAAATGTACAGCAATTACTATTTCAATGTGATTCCTATGTAACAAATATAATGAACTCAAACTAAAGTTCATTGGGATTAAACTTTGTTCTAACAACATCCTAATGCAAAATAGAATATGCTTTTATGCAATTTACCAATATAAGATCCTAACTACCTGTATTGAGAATTTTAGCATGCACGGAATCATTTTATTGCCATTATTTTTCTTTTATTTACCTAGAAGTCTTTCCATTTCCCCAACGTTAAGAGTCAAATGATAAATATATACAATTGTATTATTGTTTAGCATTCTATTATTTTATTATAGTGTTATTGTATTATCAAAGCACACCTCCAGTTTTCTTTCCAGAAAATCAAATAAGAACACAGCTGACAGCTTTTTAAAGCTATAATGAAAAATAGAAAAGCTATAATGTTCAACATACGCATAGGTAATATTATTTTAGAGAAAATAGGACCGGTCTCTTCCCATGATGGGATCCCACACAGCATAACTAGGAATGTGCTCTGTAGAAATTCATAAAACCTCTGTTTTTACATGTGGAGGTTTCAATATGAAGATTAGGAACTTCTTTTTCTGATTGGTTGTCCACAAAACTCAGCTCATTTGTGTTAATGAGCATTGTTAGCCTTACTACTAATACAGTTCTCTGCAGATTTTCAGTGTATGTTTAACAGTGCTTAAATTCTGTTGCCCTTATAATTTTCTGCCAAATGACTAATAAATGCACATTTACTATCTAACAAAACACTCGAGGCAGGGTGTAGGAAAATTTTTGTGTCTCAAAAAAAAAGTGTGACATGCAATCTTGTTAACCGTGTTTTCATAACAAACCTGAAGGCCACAGAAACAAAATTCTCAAGGTGTGCGGTAGGCAGGCCATGAACCGGTAGGAAGTGTCACATTAGAAATGAAGTGCACACGTCGTGCAGGTACCTTGAGGCAGCGATTGGACAGGAAGCGCCGCCTGGCCAGGTGGGATGGAGATGAGTCCCTGACGCTGAAGGCTGAGCAGGTGTTGCTGCTGCTGGAGCTGTTGCATCTGGAGAAGCTGCTGCTGGAAGACAAGCTGCTGGGCTGCCAACTGCTGCTGCTGCTGCTGCTGCTGCTGCTGCTGCTGCTGCCAGGACACCCAGCCCCGTCAACAGCACAGAACATGGCCGCACACAGGCCTCACACAGAGAAACGCACATCCTCTCACTACCCAGGAAGCTCTCAGCAGCAGAATGCATGCAAGTTCTAGATTTTCAGTTGCCTTTCTTTCAAATGTTATGCAGCAGCAGCAGAGAACCAAAGATTTTGCATTAAGAGTCTGGGACAAGGGCTAGAGAAATATATAACAAAAGCTCAGACTTTTTTTTTTTTTTTTATAATGGGCTTATTGCAGATGATAGTACATTTACCTCGGCTAAAAGAATAACAGTTTATAGAAACAGTCAGGTTCAACAACACCCCCCCCCCCCCCCCCCCCCGTGGAATAACTTTGATCTGCAGAGGTCCATGAATGTGGTCTCCAGTGATCTGTTAGTGAACTGGGATGTAACCTTCACAGGATAGGCCTGTGAGCTCGCTCTCTTCCTTCGTCTCCTCTCTTGTAGGAATATATTAAAGGCGGAATTATGTTCAAGGCCAAAAAAGTGCCCTTATTAGAAGGAAAAGCATAACTTCCAACTTGGTGAGGCATGACAATACGAACCCTAGTTCTTTGGACTCGGGAGGGTATGGGAAGGAAGTCAAACTTCAGAGACAGACAAGCTGCTGCGGAAGGCCTTTCCTTTCAGTTTGGGGAAAGAAACTTCTGATGCGCTCACTGGAAAACAGACTGCATAATGGAGCAAGTCATGTGGATTGCCCAGAGCCTCCAGAGAAATAAGGGAGCAATTTCTATTCTGTAGTTGATGGCTGTCTGAAATTCTATTCACAAATCCAAACAAAATCAAAGCCTCGGGAGGTCAAAACTGTTTCCTGGACGTTTGCATAATGGCAGCTTGAAGACAACGGCTCTGATACCTGCTGATCAATTTAACTGCTTCAACATGTTTTGTTTGTATTATGTTTATAGTTGATGCAGTTTGCTGACAAGTGCAAGCTAGGCCCGAGAAGCCGGCTTGTCAAATTGATTTATGAGCATATCAAACTGGAACTTTCTACTCGCCACTCCAAACCTACAGTAGCAGTTCATTAATCAGAGGCCTGTGACTTTGAAATCTGTGCTCAACCAGTTTCTCCCCGAGACCCCCCAGCCCCCAACAATAGGTCAAATTTGCATGCATGTTCTCTGAGCGGCAGCCCTGAGAAAAAGACGGTGCCCTCACCAACTTAGATTCTCCGTGAACACGAGGGAATGGGTACTTTGTTCAGCGCGCAGCTGGCTCTTTGTACACTGAGTCATTAGTGAACATTAGATGGCAGCAGCACTGGTTTGGAACTCTCAAGTTCCAAGCGACGGAAAGAGGACAGCAGGATCGTGCTGCGGTCACTGTTATTCAGCTCAGGAAAAATGCATGAGGACGCATCTTGGACAGCGAAAGCCTTGTGACAGGAAGATCTGAGCCCACCCCGGCTGCACTGTCCGTCCCAACCTCACACGCTTCTGCACCCAGGCGGGGGCCGGATCCTACCTCTTTCACTTGCTTTCCAGGGTGTTGTTGTTGCTGCTGCTGCTGCTGCTGTTGCTGCTGCTGTTGCTGCTGCTGCTGTTGTTGCTGCTGCTGTTGCTGCTGCTGTTGCTGCTGTTGCTGCTGCTGCTGTTGCTGCTGCTGCAAAAGCTGAAGATGTAACTGCTCTTGCTGTTTCTTGTAAAACTCTTGTAGTTGTTGCTGAATAAACCATTTTGACTTTAATAAATAAAGGCAAAAGTTTCACGTGTTACAAATCTCCTACACTCTCCTAGACTGGCACACGGTAGTGTCCGTTAAGATCTGCCTCCCAAGGACAACAACAAAAATAGACCTTGGATTTAAGGAGGCCTCTGCATACACATTTTTCCAAGGCAGCTCTGAAATTTTCCAATCCAGAATCCAAAAAGCCCTAAATAAAAGGGTATAGAATATCTGTACTCTAAAGGGCCAGAAGCAAATAAATAGCCTAAATTATGACATCTGAAGTCCCAGTAGCATGTAAATATAGGTTATACTCGACCATTCGTACAACCCAAATACGTAGCTATAGAGAATCGGGTTGTTCAGTTCTGATTGGGGAAAATGTCATCAGTAGATGTACAGAAGAAAGTTAGACAGGGATAGAAGCGACTGGCCTGTGGTCACCATCATCTCCAGGCAACTCAATGACATCAAGTCCACTCTAGATATACTTAGGGGTCCAGTGATATACTTATTGGTTCTGTTACTTTTTTTTAAAGATAAATGTTATGATTTTATGAGCTGGTGGCTTAGCTGTTTAACTTTGTCCTAAGAAGGAGATACTTCTGTTTCTAAACAAATGACATTTTTTTTGGGGGGGGGGGAATTGGGGTGTTACTTTCCCTATTGTAACAAAATAGCCAGTTCAAATTTCATACTTACACGAACTAAAAAGAGTGCTAAAGTTAGAGGAGTTTTAAAAGTTATAATTATCTAGGAGTCTCTTTGTAGGTTTTTTGGCAAGTCTACAAAGTAAATGTACCTAAGCATTTGGATATTTAAATACTGATTTATTCCATGATACAATTACACCTCTCTCTGCTCTTATTCTACACTTTAATGAATCTAAAAACAACAACAAGGGGTCTGTTCTTATGCAGCTCAGCAATTAAAGCACCACAGTTATGTTCAGATGCCTATAAGCTGGCCCTTCAAATGAAGAATAAATTCTCAAATATGCCCGTGATGCAGTGACCATGAGGGCGTGCCTCCCGTGCCAGGCGAGAACACCAAAGCAGGTAACCCACATTACCTGCTGCAGCATGACTGCCTGCTGCTGCTGGAGAAGGGCTTGGAGCTGCTGAGGAGACAGGACTTGCTGCTGAAGGATCTGCTGCATTTGCTGGGGGGTAATTACCTGGGGAGTCATCATGGCCACCGACACAGGTACCTGGACAGAGAGAAGAGAAAATGTGGTCACAACCCATGTCTGTAACATACTTCACAGCTGTACGTCATCGCTAATAAATTCCTTAGTGACGATGACCTATAATTTTATGTAATATTTGAAATATTATCTAATGTTTTAATCATAATATTAAAGTACCACTGCTGTTATACACTAGCTTTCTAGATGCGTCATATTTCATCATGAAGATTCTATCTTCACGTGCCACACCTCTAATGTATTATACTCAGGAATTTGAGCTTTTACTAGCGTAGTTAAAAATAAACAGTTGTGATAAACAGTGTTCTCATTACTTCATAATGGATCATCTAAGTCACAGTGCTAGAGATAAAACGCTTTTTGGAATGTTTTAAAGATATGATTAAGATAAATAATAGAGATTAAACAATAGGAAATAATATGCCTATAAATATGTTATCAAAGCTAGTAAAAAGAATGTATGTAGAATGTGCTTACTCATAAAACATAATCACCATCTTCAAAATTTTATATATAAATAAAATATATAATAGTGCTAGAAAATACATATAATAATACATATTACTACATGAGTACATGTAGTAATTCATCTACTATATATATCTCACCAAATAATTCCATAGATCCTCTCAAAGAAGGAATCACAACTTCATCTTTAAAAATTTTATCTCAAGCTAACTAAACTTACACCAGGAAGTCTAGAAATCTAAAAATTACTGAAGGATTATTCATTAACTGAAAAAAGTATTTTGCTTAACATTTCCTTTCTACCATTTCCTTCTCAACGGTCTGAGAATGAAAGAGTAAAAGATTAAAAGGAAATAAGGAGGCAGAGAAAGGAACAGGAGAAAGAGGAAGCAAGAAAAATGCAGGGTAAGAAAAGCTAGAGAGAAAGTCCTAGAGAAATACTAGTAGACAAAGGATGTGGAGAGAGAGGAAAAGGATGGCAAGAGAGGTAAACAGGAAAACCTTGCATAAAAGTCTGAGGTACATGCTAAGTTCCTGAGGCAGTCACACTACTTGAAAGGCATCGCTTGTAGTACTAAGCAGCATGTCAACTTGCCAAATTTGCAAACTTTGAAAAAGCAATCACTTTCTTTCCTAGAAAAAACAATTCACTTTTGCTGTAAATAAGAGCAAGTATTTATACACATAATGCTTTAGAACAAATTCTTGGAACACCACGTGTCTTTGAAAACAGAAAAGGATTAACAGATATGGTTCACAATTTATTTTAATAGTCTTTTTTAATGCAACTCAATATTTTCAAGTCTGGCATTTTATGTTATAAAGAAAGGAGAAATTAATAATGAAAAAGAAATTAGAAGAAAAGAAATTCAGGATAGATTAAGTGCTCTCTTAAGAAAAATATGTTCATATTTAATACTAAAAAGAGCTATGTCTTTCTGTTTCATTTGGTGTCTAGAAATATGAATTAAGTAGATATAATTTTGTGGAAGGAAAAGAATTACATTATAACAAAGAAATCCAAAAGTGATATTTTCAAAAATATTTCTGAATTTTTTAAAAACGCACTGACATATTAGAAGTTACTGTATTTTAATTTATCATAATACCAGAAATTAATTACATGCTGTAAAGATAATTTATCCAAATGGTAACCCATCTGTTTAGTTGTTTAAATACTTAATGGTCAGTTTACTTATCTGTTTGTTCTTTTATTAACAAAATGTTTTAACTAAAACATTTTGGAAAACAAGTATCTATGTACAAAAATGCCTTTTCTTTCCATAATAATTTACCTTATACTGTATCCAAACAACAAAGAATCAAACTGGAATCAAGAGACAGAGAAAGACAGGTATATTAAACTTTAAAAAGTCTGCCAATCTAGATAAATGGATAGGTAAGTAGATGAACAGATATTACATAGCTGTAGGTAACTATATATATATATGTATATATATATGTATATATGTATATATATACACACACACATATGTATATACACATATATACATATATATATTCTATAACATTTATTATGTGATGAGAAACTTGCCATACTTCTCTCACCTAACAGCCTCTTATCACTTTTTAGCATATTGTTTTCACTTATCTACAACTAAAACTACTTTATGTATAACTGATAACAAATGCATTTTCTAAGAAAAGTTTTATGAATAAAGGTATGCACTTCAAGTTTAGAGTCAGATCTCAGCTTATGCAGATTATTATCCTATAGCTTGTTGCTATTATGAGTGATCTAGTGTATAAACAAATTTAAGCAAGTTTTTTTTTAATCTTTTCATTCTTTAGAGTTTATTTTTTCCCTTTTGCTATGAGTAGATAATCATTTTTTTAAATATTAAATGGCGTGTATCTCCCTTGAAATTAAACTTTTAAGGCATAAAAATAAGCACATCACTGTCATTCTAATATCATATGAATCACATGTAATGTGATGTTCAGAAAATTTTAAGCAGTTTTTGGCCTACCATCTATGACACTGCCATCTAAAACTGACAATACATAGACATAAGATAGGTAGAAAGATAAGTAACACACAACTAATTGAACATTCTACTTCTGTAAGATATGTGCAAAAACACAAATTAAAAATAATTATATATGTAAGAAAGCACAGGTGCACTTCTTAGGGGATTTTTAACATTACAAATAAGCCAATAATATTGTCTCAAAATCAACATATATAAGCTCTTCCCAAACGAAATATTTGAGGCTAATAAAAATTTAAATTATTTTAATAAATAGAAAATTAGTTTTCCTACAAGTGTCAGTTATGTGTTAATGTAAACTGCTCAATGTACCTTGTTCAGAAATGAATGATTCTCAAAATGCAGAACTTCTCCATTTTTAAGTGATTTATTTTAAGTGACACATTTCCTTTATTCCTCCTTAATCACTTTTGTTACTGTCCCATTGCATTTTTTTGCTACTATAAGTTATTCTAGGAATTCACTAAAAAAAGATAAAGATTAACAAGTATTATGCTACTTATCAATACATAAAAAGCTAAATCAGTATCAGATTTGAAGGTCTATGGATAACTTTCTAAAATATATATATACATTAACAACTTGGGTATTAAGCATAAGGAAATATTTCCCGCTAGATATGTAATTTTGTTAATGCAAATGTTCTTATGAGGAACCACAATTTAGATGTGCGTTAGAGGAAGGGAGGAAGAAGTTACCTCAGATATCTTCTGGTGAGAAATTAAATAAAAGTTTGGTTGGGTCTAAGAAAACATGATATATTATGCAGCTACCAAATGAAATCAGAAGGAATAATTTACTTAAATGGATGTCCTAGAAGAAACTTATTCTATCAATTAAAATCTCTTTCAATTTTGGTTGGTAGAGAATTTTTTTCTCTCTTGGTATTTGCTATACTGACAGATCTAAAAAGTCCCTATAGTGATACATCAAGTAAGGGTTTAATTTACCCTATTTATTTTCTTATTAGATGAATTAAGCATAAACCAGATGTGTTGCTCTGGGCACCAAGAAGTACGAGGTACATGAACATAAAGATAGGGTTATATATTCTGAAATGAGAGAAGAAACATTCTGAAACTTGAAATCAGTCAAAATAGTAAAAGCCAATAGCATTTAGACATTATCTTAGAGTAGGTAGGAAATGCCTTTAGATTTTAAGAAAGAAATTATAAATGTGTTTACATTAAGCTTCTAAGTGTACCTCATTGAAAGGGCCAAAAAGTTCTTAAGAAACAATTCAAAGATCATGCCTACCCTCAAATGAATCTGAATAGTTCTTTTAAGAGTTATGAAAATGGACCGACATTTTTATTGGCTATAATAAGTGCATTTCTATTTACAATCTAGTTCAGCTGGAGTATTTCTGAATGTCTTGGATTTACATATTAAGCATGTCACTTAATTAAACATCCCAATTATGTAATTGGAAAGGTTCTTAGTGTAGCATTAGTCCAATTCTTTCTCCACTAAGTGTGAACTGGAAAAGCAATCACACCTTGTAGATGAGATTTACAGTGAAAAGCACTATATCCTTGCTAACAGGGTCTGCCAACTACTGGCTCATAGACTTTTTTTTTCTATTCTTAAAATTTAAAGACAAAGAAAGTCCTGACCATCAATGTCTGGTACTTAAAAACAAAAAGCATATAACTCTGCTACAATTAACTACAGTATAACTACTACAAAACACATTTTCATGTTATAATACCTGTTCCTGTTTTAACAGACTATTGATAGGAAATATTTGATTGTACATTCTTTGATAATTTTTTCTGTTCACTTCTTTTCTCTCTACACTATCTGTATCTATAGTTTATTTTAACATATGGAACTATTATACTGCATTGCCAGACTGGGTCCAAATTCAAGCCCTGGCTACCTGTAAAATGCCTACCATAATAATAGCTTTCAAAAGCTTCCTGGTTTTATAGTGTTAGAAAGAACTGACAATGAATTGAGTGGTATTTGGAAGCTTTTCATCAAGTACTGAACAGTAGTATTTAAAGAGATCTAAGATGGACAATGCATGATGCTCTTC